>NC_044921.1:2172113-2249586 GCF_003576645.1 Ipomoea triloba | reverse complement strand
TTTGTGGGGGGGGGGGGGGGGGGGGGTAGATGATTTCACTAATGGATTTGAGGACTTTAAATGCCTGCTGTTACAATCACACCCTTATCTCCCTGAACACTATTTTGTGGAGAACTATGTTGCTAGATTGAAACCAGGGTTGAGGTGTTTTGTGAGAACAGATAGGCCTAGAAGTTTGGAGGATGCCATCTGGTTTGCAAGACAATATGAAAAAGAGTTGAAAACTACTGACAATCCAAAAAATTCATCCTGGAACACCAAACCCATACAAACTGCTAGACCTTTAATTGCCAACCCAAATAGCCTCCCTAATCCAAACCCCAGTCACAACAAAAAACCAACCCCACCTATACCTAATATCACCACAAAAAGCCCTGAAATAAACCACTTTAAAAACCAATTGAGAGAGCAGAGGAGGTGTTTTAAATGTTTTAACCCTTGGCAGCCAGGGCACAAGTGTAGTGGACCTACCTTTAATATCATAGAGGATCAAGTGGAGCTGGGAACCCCGGAATTAGTGGAACATGAGGGTGAAAGATTGGAATCTGTTGAAGCTGAGGTTTCCCTATGTGCTGTTGTGGGAGGGGAAGGCCTAAATACTATTAAACTGTTGGGATTAGTGCAAAAACAGCCACTGGTTATATTGGTGGATAGTGGCAGTACTCACAGTTTTCTAGATCCCAAGTTATTGTGCCAGCTAAGGAAAGCACCTGAGAAAGCCAAGCCTCTCAAAGTGACAGTGGCCAATGGAGAAACTGTGATCTGTGATTCAGTCTGTACTAAACTCAATTGGCAGATCCAACAAGAGCACTTTATAAAGGATTTCAGGCTACTCAGATTGGGAGTCTGTGATATGGTATTGGGAATGGATTGGGTAGATCAGTTTGCTCCAATCCAGCTGCACACTAGACCCCCTGGCATTTCTTTTCACAAAGAAGGGAAAAAGGTGTTCCTTAAAGGATTGACTAAGAATGTGATCCTCAAGGCTGCCACTGAAAAACAACTTAAGAAATGGCATAAGGATGGGGTGACACATTTGTTCATTTGCTGCTAATTCATTTTCTCACTGCAATTTAAGTTTGCAATTTATGTTAAGTTTGCAATTTCATTTGCTGCTGTTCCCTTTTTACTTTTTTTCTTGAGCTATCAATTCTTCTAGTAATTCCTTAGTTATATCTGTATTTTGTTCATGGTGATAATTCGTAATTCTAAATTACATGATCGGCATGTAACAGGTTTCAAATAAAGTTGCCCAAGGAGTTCTAGAATTTATTAGAGGGCATGCATTACCCTTTGATCAGATTCTTCGTGAAGATCTTTCTGGTGCTGATGAGTTGACAATGGAACAAGTAAATTTAGTGGTCAGCATACTTACAAAGGTTAGTGTCAAAGTTCAGAGCTAATATGGATTTCATTTTCCAAGGGTCTTGCTTGGCAAGTACTTTATTTAGGGTATACTTGCATATCCTTGTAATCCCTTGTATAGATGTTGACGGTTTTGTCTGTTTCTTTATTTTTCTTTTCTATCTATACGATGGCGACTTGGATGATACGTACATTTTTCTCTGCAGATATGGCCATATGAAGCAAGTGATGATTATGGCTTTGTCCAAGGGCTGTTCATGATGATGCGAGTTATTTTCTCACTTGATCTAGATTCCTTCATTTCAAACAAATCAATGTGCTATATGGAGGTAATTGTACTTTTCATAAGGTCATTGTTTCTTGGCTTGAGGCAATGGGTTCATACCTTGTAAAAACATGTGAGATGTAGCTGTCAACTGTAGGGGAATTAACCATTTTGTTTTCTGTTCCCTCTGTGAATTGTTCAGAATCATAGGAAGGCTGAAGTAAACACATCTTGTCTCTGCTTTAGTCTGAGCTCTTATCTATATTTTCTGGTCACAAAGAAGTCTCTAAGGCTCCAGGTATGTTTAGAATGGTTTTGCTCTAGTTTTTTTTTTTTTTTTGATATGCAATAATCTAGATTATTTTGGATTTGTCTTGTAATTATTTCTGATTAATGAAAGTCAAACAAAATTTTGTATCCTTAACCTTTGATTTTGCATCAGGTCTCTGATGGTCCAATGGACTATTGTGCTTCTGCTGGACAACAACAGCCAACTTTGACTTTGCTTGGATTTCTTCTGAACTCTCTCACTACTGCTCTGGAAAAGGCTGCTGAGGAGAGATATCTTCTGTTTAACAAGGTTGCGCATTCAATCTTGGCATTATTAAAATGACTATTATATTCAATTGCATTTAGGTGTTAAATGCTCTATTATTCTGCAGATTCAAGATATCAATGAATTATCAAGACAAGAAGTTGATGAAATTATCAATATGTGCGCTCGCCAACGTTCTGTTTCGTCATCAGAAAATATACAAAAAAGGTTTGTGCTTTCCTTTGCATTATTTTTTCAAAGACTCAGGGATAATGATGGATCTTATCATCTCGCATTTACCACTAAATTATGTTCAGCTATTCACTAATTAGACTTGAATCACAAAAAGATTTGTTCTGATTTATTTTCAAACCTATCTAGTATATACCCCCACAGAAGAGTTTCTACTGCCATCATCAACCATTAAAAGAGTTTGTAATTGCAGGAGATATATTGCAATGATGGAGATGTGTCGAATTGTTGGAGACAGAAATAAGCTTATTACCATATTGCTTCTGGTTTCTGAAAATGTCATGAACATTATCCTGTTCCATTTTCAAGACAGGTATGATTTTGTAATCCAAATTTTTTTTAAATCTAATATTCATTTCATTTTATTACTGACTTATGTCATTATTTATTGTGTATTTCAGTTCTTATGAATGTAATTCTAGTGAGTCAGTAAAAAGGCTCACATATGGTTCAAATCTGTGGGAATTTTTAATCTTTGGATTGAAAAACCTATTTCATTGTAACATACAAGCTATTGTTTATGTATCTTGGCTCATAGTCATATTTCTTCCACATCCTGCAGTCAATGCTACAAGGGGATCCAGCATGGTAGGCTATATCTGTGCATTTGCAATTTTTCATGGAGTGGTATGAATTCAGCATTTCAATGCCCTCTCAGCCTCTCGATCTCGTGTAGTCGTGTGCAACAACCAGTGCAACATGGATAGGCTATATATATGTATAGATTAACCTAATGTTAAATTTAGCATTTTTTTGCCTTATACATTGCATTAGTATGTGAAATAGTAATGTGAGATGTATGTATTGCTTTTATTGCTTTTGGTACAAAGGTTGGGAGAAGATTATGGCTTGTATTAATTAATATAGATAATTTTTGATGAACTTGTATTATTAATTATTATCAATTGTGAGATTTATTGCTTTTATTAATTTTGATATTATAAATATAAATTTGTACAGGTTTTGAATGTGATTGTGATAGCTATATATATTTGAGCAGGTTTTGGGTGTAAATAGAAAAATAAAATGAATATTTGAAAAAAAAATTACCCTACAACGTCGGCTAGTCTTATTAGCCAACGTTGTAGGGTAATTTTTTTGTTTTTAAATTATCTACAACGTCGGCTATTAATAAAGAGCCGACGTTGTAGGGTATTTTAGTAGTTTTCAAATTACCTACAACGTCGGCTATTTGTAAAGAGCCGACGTTGTAGGGTATTTTAGTAGTTTTCAAATTACCTACAACGTCGGCTATTTGTAAATAGCCGACGTTGTAAGGTATTTTAGTAGTTTTCAAATTACCTACAACGGCGGCTATTTGTAAAGAGCCGACGTTGTAGGGAATTTTAGTAGTTTTCAAATTACCTACAACGTCGGCTATTTGTAAAGAGCCGACGTTGTAGGGTATTTTAGTAGTTTTCAAATTACCTACAACGTCGGCTATTTGTAAAGAGCCGACGTTGTAGGGTATTTTAGTAGTTTTCAAATTACCTACAACGTCGGCTATTTGTAAATAGCCGACGTTGTAAGGTATTTTAGTAGTTTTCAAATTACCTACAACGTCGGCTATTTGTAAATAGCCGATGTTGTAGGGTATTTTATTTGTTTTTAAGTTACCTACAACGTCGGCTATTTGTAAATAGCCGATGTTGTAGGGTATTTTATTTGTTTTTAAGTTACCTACAACGTCGGCTATTTGTAAATAGCCGACGTTGTATGTGTACCTTACAATGTCGGTTAACATTTAGCCGACGTTGTATGTGTACCTTACAACGTCGGCTAACATTTAGCCGACGTTGTATGTGTACCATTACAACGTCGGCCAGATCAACGTCGGATTTTAGCCGATGTTAAATGGTCTATTTAGCCGACGTTAAAAGCTGTTTGTGTAGTAGTGAATGCCTCAACCAAATGAGGATTGAGAGTCTGAGTGTGACGCCACTCGGTATTAATACCTTGACTCCCTTACTCGATCATGAAACTCGTTTTCCAAATCCCCTATGAAGATTAATCAATTTGTTTAACTTTGGTGCACACCGCTTTCTACCACCCCCAAACTTACTTATCAAATCAATCTTTTGTAATACTTGTAACTCTTGCCTTTTAACTCCGATAATGTCAACACCAATTTGATTCCCATTCGCCATCCTTGAGAGACAGACACTCGGGGAGTCTTGACTCTTCGTTTTACCACTTCACATTCACTCCCACTAAAACCACAACATCAAAATGGCGCCGTTGCCGGGGATAGCAAACGGTTCTTGAATTGTGTTGACGTTTTGGAAGTTGATTTTTAAGAGTTCTTGAATTGCTTTCTTTTTGTTTGTTTTATTTTCTTATTTTTCATTACTTGGTTGAAGAAGTGAGCTTATTTGTCTTGCATATTTTATTGCTCACTTGCAACTACTTCTAGTTGCATATATTTGTTGTTGGCTAAGCTTTATTTGTGCAGGAAATTTTTGTTAAAAATCATTTGTAAGCTTGCCAATGAGAGCTCAAATGTATCCCCATGGTTACCCACACCATTAGGGAAATCCTTTGAACTATATTCCACCCCAACCATATCCAAATTATCTCCATTCCACCCATACTTACATTCCACCCACATATCACTATCCACCTCAAAACCCTTATCCATTTCCATATCACTACTTATCGCACCCAACTTCTTATCCATCTTATATACATAACCATCACCCACCACCATACACACACCCTATCCCACCGAATCAAAACAAATTTCCCCCACAATACTCCACTTATCAAAATGACTCGGAAAGCTCTAAAGAAATATTCCAAAACATAGAGAGTAAGCTTGCACTAATGATGAGAACAATTGACCCAAGCTATACTCCCGAGCCATTTTCGTTCCATAATTCCCACCCAAACAACCATTACCCATCTCCATCACAAATTCTTAAAGGAAACAATCCTACACATTACCTTGAAACACCACCTTCCAATCCGTATTTTACCATACCCGATCCTTGTGATTATATCCCACCGGCCAAGGACGGAATCGAAATTCTTAAAAAGAAAATAGAAGTATTCACAAGAATGGCCAAGGAGGATACGGCTAACTTGAAAGCCGAAATTAGGAACGAATTAAAGGATTATCTCGCTACTCTCCGGGAAGAAGGACTTCCATTGGAGGAGATTGAAACAAAAATGCTAGCCATGATGGAGGAGTTCATGAGGACAAGTTCATCACGGATAAGTAATCCACTTGAAGAAAATCTCCCAATTCTGGAAGCTAATCCAAGGACGGATACACAAAACGCTGGAAAAGAAGTAGGCAGGGAAGAGATGGTAGATTGTTATGCTCCGGTGCTAGAAGAAGTTCCAATTTTCGAATTGGAAAATCCAAAAGAGGTCGAGATGGAGAGCGATGATGAGAACATGGAAGTAGTATGGGAAGATAAAGAGCCTACATATGGTAACATTCCTAAAACTTCTTGCATTACTACCTTCGAAAATCCATGTTCTTTTGATAGATTTACTTTTGACACTCGAGTGGATGACTCCCTTTTACAATGCAACAATGATTTATATTCTCATGATACTGAATGTTTTTATTTCCGGGAGAGTGATTCCATAGACTTTGTTGACAATTTTATCAATGAGTGCGAAAGTCTTGATAAAAATACTCGTGCTCCCTGTAAAGACGACTCCCTACGCGTTGATATTTCCGTTACTTGCGACTATGATTGCTTTAATTTTTGGGAGGATGACTCTATAGTAAATCGTGATATATTGTTTGGAAATTATAGGGATTCTAGTTTGTTTGAAGATGAATATGATAGTTTTAAATTCTTGGAAAATGAATCCTATGACTTGGGACGAGATGAGTTGATAAGTGAAGGGGAGATTACTTTGTTATATTCTGAAAAAGAAAAGGGTGATTCTTTTAGATAATTAGAGTGGGGAGATGAGAATAGAGAGTGTGAGAAAGAGATGATGGATAAGGAGGGAATTTTCACATTTGATTTGTTCGAGGGAATTGAGGGGGGTGATATGACTCCCAGTGGAAGGATATGGTCTCAACCTTATGATAAAATCGACAAGAACATCGGGGTTGGAAGAGAGAATGACAAATTAAGGGAAGATCACACTACCTTTGAGAAATCAAGGGAAGTGTTTGGAGCCATAAACCTTCTAATTATACATCTTATTCTTCCTTTATTTGCGTGGGAATTCAAGGATGTCCTACATCTTGGGGCATTCCTTGAAGCAAAAGTACATGGGACGCTTGGCAAAGTCCCGAAGTCAGTATGTTTAGCAGGATAGACCAACCCAAGTCTAGCCAAAGACTCTAAACAAGGCGCACTTGGGAGACATTCCCAACGTTATCCCTAGAATTTAGATTTTACATTATCAATTCTTGCTTTTACTCTTTTTAGTACACTTTGTCTTTTTTCTAGATTCCTCTTGTACTAACCAAGCAGATTCTCCATCCTAAAATGAACCTCAACGAAGGTCTATTCGTCAAAGATGATGACCAAGCTCAAAAAGGGGTAAGAAAAATTTGAAGAAGGCAGGCGAGCACAGTCCACGCCACTCACACGCGTGTGAGTAGGCGTGGAAATTTTCCAAAAAGCCACCACGCCCGCTCACACGCGTGTGAGCTGGCGTGAAAATCTTCCAGAAAACAGCCACGCCCACTCTCACGCGTGTGAGTGGCGTGGTCGGGCACCAGGAAAACTGCTTAAATAAGGCGCTAATGTGTTCTAACCCTTGCCCATTCCATATTTCACCACATCCGAAAGCTAAGAGCTTCATCCAAGGTAAGACTAGCCTCCTCCAAAACAATTCTTGGTACAAATCTCTTGAATTTCCCTCTTAAGGTCTTCAAAAGGTAACATTCCTTCTCTCTATCTTCCTTAACATCTTTTGAAATTTATTTTCTTTGGAAGGCATATTTGCATGAATGTATGTGGTTTGATGATTTTCTTGATTGAGATGGCTTAGAAATAGACTTTAGGACTTGCTTGGAACCTATATTTGCTATTAGATGATGAACATTGCATGATTTGAGAAATTCGTTATATCTAGATTGCAAACCCTAGGTGATTTGGGTATAATCTTGTTGTATGGAATTCATGATAAATGGGGAATATGAAGTATGAAATGTGAAAGTTTCTTGCTTTCTAGGCTTTGAGAATGATGATCCCCACCTATTGCTTTGTCAATTTCAAAATGTTATCATTTTCTCATTTTTCAAATTCCTACCTAGCTAGGGGAAGAAGGAGAAATTGACCTTATATTGACTATTTTGAATTATATCTAATATTGACCATTTATGACATGTTCATCTTCTTGGAAGGTATGAATGTAATGAATACAAATGATGAGTTCTCTGTTACTCCTTATAGTGCATATACCAATATATCATATCAATATATTCAAACATTGTTGATGGTATCCTCTAGGCAATGTCTTCCTACTCCTCCACGGCTAATCAAGAAGAAATGAAGGCTAGAAAAGGAAAAGCCCCGATGATGGAAACTGAGCTGACTGAGCCTAAGGAAGAAAGGAATGAAAGAATTATGGAACAAAGGATACTTTTAACGGAGAAGCAGCAGAGACGTTTTGAGTATGCGGTCTACCTTCCGAAAACCAGTTGGAAATTCATTGACTTAGCGACATTGAATCATTTTCAATGTCGAAACTCACTAGCATGCCTCATCCATCGACCTTTCTGGAGTAAAATTTTTGGATGGGGCCACTCGACCTATATACCTACCGTCTTTGAATTTGTGGCCACTTTGGAAGTTACGGGAAAAACTAGCGACCTGAAAAGCCCAACGATCAAATTCAATCTCTTCAATGAGCCTCATCATATCTCGGTCAACACTCTAGGAATCTTGCTTGGATTCTATACTAAGGAGGACCAAGAGAGTATGTGATACAAAGAACTCCCAATTGATTTTGGTGACTCCGAGACTCCAAGAAGATATTGGAAGCAGATTGCAATACTAGGAGTTGAATGGAGTGGATCGAGGGTACTACAATCTCAGCTCAGAAGAGACGACATTCGAATTATCCGGCGATTAATTGCTCAATCTTGGGAAGGACGCACAGGAAATTTCGCAAAAGTCTACAGGACTGACTTGTTTGCACTTTGGAACATGGACACGAATACACCCGTGAACATGGGGGTGGTATGCAAAAGATGGTTGAAGGCACAACACTCTAAAAAAGTCACTTCTTTGTTCGTAGGACCATTAGTCACTCAACTTTGCCTTGGGTTAGGGTATCAGGCAAAGATGGAAGAAACCAGCAAGGTCCTGAAAAACGCAGCGATGACTCCGTTGTCTATGACAGATTTATCTGAGCTAAAAATTGGTCGGAACTTGCGGATGAGAACAGGAACAAGAGCAACTAAGAAAAGACTACCCAAGAAACCAAAGGAGAGAGTCGATCCATCACCTCCCTCTCCATCCTTAGAATCTCCCAAACCAAACACGCCGAGGGAACAAATCCACACCCCTTCGGACAATCAAAATCATTCTTCGCCAACCCTATCTCTGAATATCTCAATCTCCAATGATGCCCCACCTTCAGAAAACCAGACTCCTATTCCGCCACACTCATCACCTGCAGCTCCAGCACGCTTCACAAAGGTCACCAATTGGGAAACTATGCAAAGATTTCAGTATGAGTTGCACATGGAAAATGAAGAACTCTTGGAGCAAAGGGACGCAAGACACTACGAACTTATTCAGGATTTGAGCATGCAAATTGCATTTTTGTGAGAAGAACTGGCAAGAAGAGGACCCAACTCAGGGCTATGACTGACATTTGAGAAACCCTTGCCTTCATAAGAAATTTGGATGATGACGTAACCATGAATCAAACCCTGAGAAGCTGTTTGGGTACACTGTTTTATTTTTATATGTTTTTATTATGCTTTTAGTATTTTATGTTTTTTCTTGTCTAGATCCTACCACGTTTCGTCCAGCCAAGGACGTTAAACGTGGTGCTCTTGGGAGGCACCCCAAACTCAATAAGGACGAGATTGAACCAAGGAACTAAATGGTCAAACGAGGTACAATTCTTATTTTCCATCTTTTGTCAACAAATCTTTTATGGAATATTTTGTCTAGGAAAAGGGACAGTCAATGCTTAAATGAAGAATTGCTACGCAAGGTATATCTTCTATTCCTTTTTGAAAGAAGGACGGTTGTTCAATGATTGGTATGACTTCTTATTCTTTGAGTTAATAAAAGATCTTTTTGGGTGATAAAATTAAAAAGATTAGTCCAAGCCCGGGAAACACTTTTAAAGTGTGGAAAGGTGCTCCTTGTTAATTAATTCTTTGACCCCGCTCTTTATCCACCGCTTTTCATGGCAACATCGAGGACGATGTTATCTTTTAAAGTGTGGAAAGGATGTTTTGCATAAAATGGGTAATCAGTTGAGTTGTTAAGGTGTTAGGGTAAAAGAGTGTGTTGTTGTCTACACTATCTATGAAGACTCTTACTTTTATGCCAAAACAAATGTTTGAAATATGCTCTGGAAGCTATCCGTGACACACACCACCATCAAAAACTTGAAAATTCTGTATGATTGCATGTCTTTCGTCTTCTATTTTAGTGGGACCTTAGTCAAGGATCGCTCGAAGTGGGAGTGTGTACTTTCTAGGCTTTAGAAAGATAAAATTGTGAAGCCCAGAAACGAACTAAATGTAGCAGGACATGGGGCAAAAGGAGAGCTTTAAAAGTGAGCTTTGAGTGAAAATAATCCCTACTCCCTAGAAAGAGGCATGAGGGGTTGACATGGTGAAACGTGAATAAAGGCTTTAAAAAGGCCACTCCCAGAGATAAAATCCAAGGAAAGCCTTCTCGCTAGGAAGTGTTCAACTATAGTCTTCGAATGCTATATCTGGAGTCGGTTGTCCACTTAAAATGTTCCTAAGAGAAGAGAAAATTGAGAGGAGGTGAGCCGCCTCGCTAGGATTCGGGCACCCATTGCACTGTCTTCGAAAAAAAAGAAGTCGGGTTGCCCGATGATGTTATCCTAGGAGGTGAGAAAATAGAGCGATCGCCCAAGCCATGGCGATGAGCGGTCCGTATCCCTGCCCTCACTTAATTTTCAGTACAGGGGCTTTGGCGTATGGTTGGAAAATGTGGCCAGGGTGTGCACATCGTTCCCAAAAGTGGGATCGGCTTTTAGGCCTCAATAAAATAGAAGACGAATTCCCATAAATTGCATGATTGGAAAAGTGTGATTGTCATTTTTGAAACCTACACTTGAAAAGCATTTGCTTTCTCAGTATATTCCTTACATTTGTTTGACCTAAACTTAATAGTCTTGGTAGATAGTGAAGGGAATTTCACCCGCTCCATTCCGACACACCTAATCACGAAATTTTTTATTATCCTATCTTCATTTAACTGTTCTTGGCACTTAGATGATTAGGATTTGATAGAACGCTTGCTTGAGAACAAGCAAGATCTAAAGTGTGGAAACTTTGATAAGTGCGGAAACTTTGATAAGTGCCAAGAACAATCAAAATTTGGGTCTTGTTTAGATGATATTTTACTATCTCAGCACCCAATTATGATCACTTTCATGGATAAAACCTCTAATTAGCATCTATTTGACAAATCCAGCTCAAGGAATTTATTTTGAGTCATTTCCGAAGGAAATAGCAAAGTTTTGGGCCAAAAGAAGCAACAAACAAAGAATCCATCAAGCAGGAGGTTGCCACGCACCATCACACGCGTGGGAGCATGCGTGGATTTATTCCAGAGAGCTGCACGCATGGCCACACGTGTGGTAGCAGGCGTGGAGCGCGTCCAGTAGGGCAACAGCGGAAATTCGACTTTTTGAGCAGCTATTTAAACCCATCCTTCTTATTTGTGGAGGGACTCTCTCCAACTTTCAGATCTGACTTTTCTCTCTCTATTCCTTCCCCTTTGGGGAGGAAAAACACACTCAATTTCCATTAGATTAGTGTAGATCTTAAGATTGAAGATGTAGAATCAACCATTCCTTAGGTAACACACTCTTTCCATTGGATTGCTAGTTTAGATTTATTATTGAAAGTAATTTCTGCTTTGTTGATTTGGATGATTTCATGACTGAGTAGAGTATTTCGGGTGTGTGTGCCTTTGTTAAACTCTTGATTGTTGTTTAGAATTTGCTCTATGGTTTTGAAATATGAAGAAGTAGGATTGATGTTTGTATGGTTGAAGTTGTTCAAGCTTTACTTCTATTTCGGCCGGAATAGCTAGTAAACCGAAGGTAAGTGAGAGAGTGCGCGATAGCGGCCTCTCACGAGCTCGACTCACCCATATCTCCGCTCTTAGTCCGAAAGGACAAGATCCGAGATGAGTGGTAGACTAGGTGTTCGATGAAATGCCTCAACCGAATGAGGATTGAGAGTCTGAGTGTGACGCCACTCGGTATTAATACCTTGACTCCCTTACTCGATCATGAAACTCGTTTTCCAAAGCACCTATGAAGATCAATCAATTTGTTTAACTCTGGTGCACACCCCTTTTATTTCCCTTGCATCTCCAGCATAATTTCCTTTCTACCACCCCCAAACTTACTTATCAAATCAATCTTTTGTAATACTTGTAACTCTTGCCTTTTAACTCCGATAATGTCAACACCAATTTGATTCCCATTCACCATCCTTGAGAGACACGACACTCGGGGAGTCTTGACTCTTCGTTTTACCACTTCACATTCACTCCCACTAAAACCACAACATCAGTTAGCAAATCATATTCAATCCAAAAAAAACAAAACTTTTTTACTAAATAAAATGTTTTTAAATACTCACCAAATCAGAAGGCACTTTTCCATATTTCTGATCACTTGACACAGCTTTTGATGAATTATCAATAATATCAATTCTTTGATTCTTGATATTGAAGCATATCACATATGAATGCTCCGATGCAATCATAGGGAAAAACATTTGCATTTGGAAAATCGAATCAATATATTAATATTTGTTTGGATAACTTATATACCATAAGCTAGACCTATACATTACCAAATCAAGGGCAAGGAGTTTAACGTGTGCAACACGCTGAAGCTCATGATGAAGATTTTCTTTAAATCGCTCTAGCCTGGCCGCATCATCCCCTCGGAGGTCCACCACAGTGCAGGACTGCATTATTCAAATATTATTAAATAGATGCATAAATACTCATCAATTAATACCCTATTTTGTTTTATTCACTTACACATGGATATGAAAAACCTAGAAGGAGAATTTGGATCTCTAAATCTTTGTAGTTCATTCAATATGATTGACCATATATCTAGCATAAATGCAGTAACATATGCATGGTCCTTCAACGACAACAACTCCATCCTCATCAACATTGTCGCCCCAGATCTGAAAACATACTCTTCACTACATTTCCAAAATTAAACATGTCAGATATATATACATTTTCAAAAGATGGTTAGTAAAGTAAACTTAAAGACTGAACAACATGCACTGTTAGGTAAGAAAATATGCACTACTAGGTATAAAAATGTACACTATATGAGTAAAAATCATGCACTACAAGTGATTATGAAAAATAATATAAAGTCTATGCAATTTCATTTGATATAGCCATAAGAATGTGCACTGGTAGGCACAAAAATGTGCTTTGTACGGCACAAAAATATGCACTATAAGCATACAACTAAGCTAAAACAAGTTTAGTACCCTGAATTCTAAGTATGAACAATGTGCACTTTTAGGTTGAAATACTCGTACTATTAGGCATAAAAATATGCACTATATGAGTGATATTGTGGTTTTAGTGGGAGCGAAAGTGAAGGTGGTAAAACGAAGAGTCATGAACTCCCCGAGTGTCGTGTCTCTCAAGGATTGCGAATGGGAATCGAATTAGTGTGTTGGCATCTAAGAGGTTGAAGGAAAAGAGTTACGAGATTTGCTAAGGGTTGGATTCATTGGTAAGAAGGTAGAAAGGTTGATAGTGGTTCTGTAAAATAAATGTAAAGACGGAGATCGGGGCCTTAGGCTTCTCTATGTGGTCTATCCTTGTATGGTTTCGTGAGCTAGAGATGTGGAATAGACTAGGGAGTTCATGGCACATCACCAAGTGGCGTCACACTTTGGACTCCCACATCCTCATTCGGTTGGGGCATTTCATCGAACACTTTGTCTACCACTCCTCTCGGATCTTGTCCTTTCGGACTAAGAGCGGAGATGTGGGTGAGTGAGACTCGTGAGTGGCCGCTATCGCGCACACACTCACTTCCTTTGAGTTTGCTACCTAAGGTGCACACTTAGGCACAAAGCAGTATGAACATCATCCACACAAGATCATCATCCAACAATCACAAAGCTCACATTTAATATAGCAATTTATATCAAACATCCACATAGATTAACCTTGGGGTCACCAATCCCCTTTCTACTCTACTCTAACATACTAAAGAAACAAGGAAAAGATATGAAATCTCAAAGAAGCAAATATTAGATAAAGAAATAGATAGAATGGTTACCACCCTCAAAAGGGGAGTCCTTTACAATTTGTCTTTGAAGTTCCAATCTTCCTCCTTGTGAAGCTAATCTAATCTAGGAGAAGAGGAATTTCCCCCAAGAGGGGAGAAAATCCCTAAGGAAACCTAATCTAAAATCTGATTTTATCTACTACTATCTACTGCCTAGGGCTTGGGATAATGATCCTTATATAGGGGGAACAAAATAGGGGCAAGATAGACAATTTCCGCGCAGCAGAATTTTAGGGTAAAACAGGGCTCTCGACGCGTCGAGCCCTCAAGGATTTTCCGGAAAAATCATTCGGCACATTCTCGACGCGTCGAGCCTTGATGGTTCGACGACTATCGCCACGCGTGGTGGAGGGCGTGGGGAGCTACTGGAATGTTTCCACGCCCCTCCACACGCGTGTGAGGCTGCGTGGGAGGCTCCTGCTTCACGGTTTCTCCATTTTCTGCTCAGTTTTGGCCTTAAGTCCTCCTTTTGGCTGTAGAAAACCTTAAAAACATCTTCCATGCTCTCGTTAGAAGTTTCGGTCACATCTGAGTCTAAACGCATGATATTCTTATGAAATGGGTAATAAACTATACAATACTAGCCCTTAAATGACCCTTAAAATAAACTATTCTTGGTGCTTATCAAAGTTTACACACTTAAACCTTGCTTGTTCTCAAGCAAGCATACTTTTCTAAACTCTAATCATATAAGCACCAAGGATAGTCCGTTCTCTCATTGTCAATTGATCAAGCGATGTGTAGGTGTTCGGAGTTTAGTGGGTGAAATCCCCTACACTATCTACCAAGACCACTAAACTCATGCCGACCAAATGTAAGAAATATGCTAAGGAAGTTAAGGCCTCAAGAGATGGATATAACATAAAAAGATTTTGTTCACACCTTTAAAGCATGCAAATGACAATTGGGTTTCACCTTGTATTTTCTAGGGGCCTCCAGCCGATTCGACTAGTGGGAACGATGTTCACCCCTTAGCCAATTTCCAACCAAAACGCCAAAGCCCCTTTACGTTATATAAGTGAGGGCAGGGACACAGACCGCTCATCGCCATGGCTTGGGCGATCACTCTATTTTCTCACTTCCTAGGATAACGTCATCAGGTGACCCGACTTCACATGGAGCTCCATGCTTTTTCGAATACAGTGCAATGGGTGCTTGAATCCTAGCGAAGTGGCTCACCTCTTCTCTATTTTCTCATCTTTCAGGATCTCTTCGGGGTAACCGACTTCACATGGATCTCCATGCTTTTTCGAAGACGATGTAATGGTTACCCCGTATCCAGACTAGATGGCTCACCTTTGCTTTTATCTCTAGGATTGGCCTTTTGCCTTTTTACTCTTTTCACCATATCAACCCCTCATGCCTTTTTCTAGGGAGTAGGGATTTTTTTCACTCTTAAGCTCACTTAGGCTCACCTTTTGCCCCATGTCCTGCTAAGATTAATTCAATTTCCGGGCTTCGCAATTTTTATCTTTCTAAAACTTAAGGGGTTTACACTCTCACTTCGAGAGATCCTTGACTGAGGTCCAGACAAAATACAAGGTGAAGACATGCAAGCACACATAAAAATTTTCAATTTGGGTCAATTGTGCAAATTGGTGCAAAGTGTAACTTCCAAAGCATATTTAAGACATTCATATTTGGCACAAGGTTAGGAGTCCTCCTAGATAGTATTGGCAATAACACGCCCTCTGGTTCCTATACCTTATCACTCAATTAATCGACTATTTCAAGAAGCATAAATCCTTTCCACACTTAAAAGTGAACATCGTCCTCGATGTTTCCATTAGGAATAGAGGAAAAAGGATTAGGGTCTTAAAAGATTGTGCATTAAAGCATTTTTCCACACTTAAAAAGTGTGCTCTGGGCTTCAAGTAAGTTTTCTAAAAATATTATACCCATTATAACAAAATCATGCGACTCATCCTTTGTGAACCAAGACAAATATTGCTCATAATAATTGGAAGAAGAGTTACCATACAGTGCGTTTCTACATCCTTATCTTCAGCTTCTGCCCATCTATTTCTTTAAGATGTCGGCTCATCATCCTCTCGCCTTTGGTATTTGCTTAAAAGTTGTGATTATTGGCACGGCCAGACCTGGGAGACTTAGAAAAATTGGATGAAAAGAAAATAACGCTCGAAAATCTTCCAGGACCTGTCCACGCGACTCACACGCGTGGTGGTCCACGTGGATCAACACTGGAAAATTTCCACGCCTGGCTCCACGCGTGTGAGCAGGCGTGGCAGTAGTGCTTGACAGAGTAATCAGGCTAGCAGCACCTGACCCGGAACCACTGGCAGGACCTAGAGGCAAGGTAACGGACGTTCAACCAACCGTTCAACACCTCACTCCTCAGCATCAATGCGCAACGGTCCAACTCCTCAGCATTGATGACCAACGTTCAGCTCCTCAGCATTGACAGCATTGATGACCAACGTTCAGCAGCCTTAATGCTCCATTACTGAGCTGAACAAAATAAAAGGCTCACAAAAAACACTTGTAGGGACGACACTTTTTACTAGACAAAAATTACACTTGAACTTAGACAAAAGAACAACACTCAACCCATTTTGTATACTGTGCATTGCACTCAATACTGTATACTTGACAAACATTCAAATACTCAAATAATATACCGGTAAACACATTATTACCGTCATTGGTGCTTTCATTGAGAGCCGAGATCAGATCTCAAGCTAAAATCACAAAATCAAAAAACCAGTCAGTTGATCTCATCACTATCAATGGTCATCCCGGATCCAGCAGCTCTCATGGATCACAACCACGAACACTTCCTCCTCAAGTGCATCCGTCTCCTTCACTTGTGCGTTCACTTCCTCCTCAAGTGCATCCGTCTCCTTCACTTGTGCGTTAACCTCTTGTAAGCAGTAGCGTTACCCAGTGAACGCTGCTCCCATCCAAGTAGTGGACTTACAAGCAGTGGCGTTATCAAGTGAACACTACTCCCATCCAAGCCGTGGACTTCCAAGCAATAGCGCTTCCTCCTCAAGTGCGACCGCCTCTTTCACTTGTGCGTTCACCTTTTGTGAGCAGTGGCGTTACCCAGTGAACGCTGCTCCCATCCAAGTAGTGGACTTACAAGCAGTGGCGTTATCAAGTGAACACTACTCCCACCCAAGCCGTGGACTTACAAGCAGTAGCGCTTCCTCCTCAAGCGCGTCCGCCTCCTTCACTTGTGCGTTCACCTTTTGTGAGCAGTGGCGTTACCCAGTGAATGCTACTCCCATCCAAGTAGTGGACTTACAAGCAGTGGCGTTACCGAGTGAACGTGGCTCCCATCCAAGCCGTGGACTTCCTCAAGCGGTGAGCGTTTCCTCCTCGAGCAACGTCAACACCTTAAGCGGGTGTCACCTCACCAAGCTGGTGTCACCTCATCAAGTGGCGCTGCTCATCAAGCGGGTGTCACCTCATCAAGCGGGTGTCACCTCATCAAGCTGGTATCACCTCATCAAGTTGGTGTCACCTCATCAAGCGGGTGTCACCTCATCAAGCTGGTGCGTCACCTCATCAAGCGGGTGTCACCTCATCAAACTGGTGTCACCTCATCAAGCTGGTGCGTCACCTCATCAAGCGGGTGTCACCTCATCAAACTGGTGTCACCTCATCAAGTGGCGCTGCTCCTCACGCAGCGTCACCTCACCAAGCTGGTGCCACCTCATCAAGTGGCGCTGCTCCTCAAGCAGCGTCACCTCATCAAGCGGGTGTCACCTCATCAAGATGGTGTCACCTCATCAAGCTGGTGTCAACTCATCAAGCGGGTGTCACCTCATCAAGCGGGTGTCACCTCATCAAGCTGGTGCGTCACCTCATCAAGCGGGTGTCACCTCATCAAACTGGTGTCACCTCATCAAGTGGCGCTGCTCCTCAAGCAGCGTCACCTCATCAAGCGGGTGTCACCTCATCAAGTGGCGCTGCTCCTCAAGCAGCGTCACCTCATCAAGCGGGTGTCACCTCATCAAGTGGCGCTGCTCCTCAAGCAGCGTCACCTCATCAAGCGGGTGTCACCTCATCAAGTGGCGCTGCTCCTCAAGCAGCGTCACCTCATCAAGCGGGTGTCACCTCATCAAGTGGCGCTGCTCCTCAAGCAGCGTCACCTCATCAAGCGGGTGTCACCTCATCAAGTGGCGCTGCTCCTCAAGCAGCGTCACCTCATCAAGCGGGTGTCACCTCATCAAGTGGCGCTGCTCCTCAAGCAGCGTCACCTCATCAAGCGGGTGTCACCTCATCAAGTGGCGCTGCTCCTCAAGCAGCGTCACCTCATCAAGCGGGTGTCACCTCATCAAACTGGTGTCACCTCATCAAGTGGCGCTGCTCCTCACGCAGCGTCACCTCACCAAGCTGGTGTCACCTCATCAAGCTGGTGCGTCACCTCATCAAGCGGGTGTCACCTCATCAAACTGGTGTCACCTCATCAAGTGGCGCTGCTCCTCACGCAGCGTCACCTCACCAAGCTGGTGTCACCTCATCAAGTGGCGCTGCCCCTCACGCAGCGTCACCTCACCAAGCGGGTGTCACCTCATCAAGCTGGTGCGTCACCTCATCAAGCGGGTGTCACCTCATCAAACTGGTGTCACCTCATCAAGTGGCGCTGCTCCTCACGCAGCGTCACCTCATCAAGTGGTATCACCTCCTCAAGTGGCGTCACCTCCACGAGCAGTGCCACCACCTCGAGCAACATCACCACTTCGAACAGCGTCACCACCTCGAGCAGCGTCACCTACTCGAGCAGAGTCACCACCTTAAGCAGCGTCACCTCATCAAGTGGCGCTGCTCCTCAAGTGCGTTTGCTTCCTCCTCAAGTGCTTTTGCTTCCTCCACTTGTGCATCCGCCTCCTGCACTTGTGCACTCGCACGCCTCCTGCACTTGTGCACTCACACGCCTCCTGCACTTGTGCACTCGCATCCTCTACTGGTGCATCCGTCTCCTCAAGTGCGTCTATCGCCTCCACTTGTACATCTGCCTCCTTCACTTGTGCGTTCACCTCCATAAGCAAAAGGACTCAGTAGTTGGTCATGGTCTGCCCTGATCAATTTGGTTAAAAAACAAAATAATAATAAAAAATCTAAGCTCTAATCCCTTAGGGCCGGCACGAGATCCGATCTCGCTAGCTACCTAACGGGAGAGTGTTTTTCTCAGCGCAGCCAAGGGCTTGGATTCAAAAAACACCACACTCTAATCCCTTAAGGCCAGCACGAGATCTGATCTCGCTAGCTACCTGACGGGAAAGCTGACCTCGGAGGGTGTTTTCTAGGTAAAGCTTAAGGCTTAGCTGACCTCGGAGGGTGTTTTCTAGGTAAAGCTTAAGGCTTTGCTACGAAAACACCACACTCTAGTCCCTTAGGGCCGGCACGAGATCCGATCTCGCTAGCCACCTGACGGGAGAGCTGACCTTTGACCGAACCTACGAATGGTCGAAGTGAACTCACGCAAGAGCCCTGAGCAAAAAAAAATAAAAATAAAAAAATAAAAAATAAAAAAAATCAACGGCGTGACCTCGGCCCAGCGCCAAGGTACAGTCACGTGATATACGACTAAAATTCATGCACTACACGTGATATATAGTCAGTGTATCAAAACAATGTAATGTTAACATACATAAAAATTGATCAAGCAATCTTACTTGTCAGCATTTGGATTTTGCATAATCCATTCTTGATACACCTTCTTAGTAGCTGTCAAGAATTGACACACATTTATCTGTCGAACCATATAAGGAGATCTCAATGAAACAGTAATCTTGCGGCTCCTTTTTTTCTCCTTCTTGGTTCTCAACTGTTTAGATCTCAGGTGCCTTGCCACCATCATCCACCATGATTCCTTTGCCCTTATCCAACATAGACCCTTCCCCTAACTGAACATCTACCCTTTCTTCACTTTCAGCACCTCCACCACCTCTCTCATCCACCATAGCATCTTTCTCACAAACCATCTCAACTACATCAACTCTCTCATCTACCACAACATCCTTCTCACCAACAATATCAACCCAACCACCTCCTTCCTCCAACGCGGCATCTTTCTCAACAACCATCTCAACTCCATCAACTCTCTCCTCCACCACAACATCCTTCTCACCAACAATCTCAACCCCACCACCTCTTTCTTCCAATGCAGCATCTTTCTCGCAAACTTCCCTTTATTCTTCTTCTTGATGTTCACTGCTTGGACTACACGCTTGAGGAAATTCTACTCCGACATCCTGGTATTGACTAGATATATTCACAACATTATCCCAGTTTTCTTCTTCACCAAGTGGTGGTGTTAGACCAAGACTAAAGCTTGGCATATCAGCCACCTTTCTCAAATACTCTTCCCTCCTCAAAATGGATGCGTCCATAGCAGCAAAAATAGTACGCTGTATCTTGGTGATGGTACTGGGTAGTCCATTACCGAAGAAGATGTTCAACTGGCTTTAGAATTTCTTAGAGAGGATTTAAAGATCGAGAAGTGGTCTAGCAACACTGACTTGTTAGAAGAGTGGAAAGGGCTGGTTATTAGGTCACCACGGGGTTATTTATATGCGGATGTTATTAAAGCGATACTTTCTTGCGAGTGTTGGTCCTGGTGGTAACGATATGAGTCTAGAAGGGGGGGGTTGAATAGACTCAAGGGTTTTTGAAAACTTTTTGAACAAGAGAGTTAAACGCAGCGGAGAGATTATATCAAATTTTAGTTTAACTTTGCACTTAGGTTTTTCTTGTAAAAGATGTTAGGTTTGAGTGGTGTATGCAATGCAATACGTAAAATAAAAGGAGAGAGAGAGAGAGTTTTTATAGTGGTTCGGCTGTTAACTAAGCCTACTCCACTCTTCTTCACAACACGTGAAGGTTTGCACTATAAACTCCTTTATAGTACAATCTCCGTTACAACAAGCTCCTTTGATCACTAAACCCGGCAGTCTTGTTGTTGTAGGTTTTTCAACTTTCTCCAAGTTTACTCCGCCTCTTTCTACTTTACTTGTAGAGATGGTTGAAAAGTTGTGATGATTCTCCAACTTGAAATTCTTGTGATTTGCTTCCTTGATCAGCTTCCTAATCACACAAGAACTTTCAAATAAATCTGAATATCACTTGATAAGCTTATGAATATCACACTGAAAATTTTTACTTGAATGACAATATTTCGCGTGTTCCAACCCCTTTAAAGTGAGATGGGACAAGGGTATTTATAGGTGGAATTTCAGATCCGTTAGAGGGAAAGTGAAATTCAAAACCTATTGTTCAGTGTGTAATATCCAATGGGTATTGTTTTCTCCTTTTTCAGAATGTCAGTACTTTCTAGCCGTTTGTCCACTTTTGTGTGAGGACAAAGTGTCTTTTGTTCCTCAAAAAGGTGACAATCATTAAATGCTCCTTGGGATCGTTGCATGTGACCCAAAATGACTTTCAGCTATACCCATTCTCAAGGCATTAGATAAGACAACTTATCAGAGAATGTCTTTGCCTTGGTTGTGAGAGAATGATTGTCCTTATCATTTCTCTTAAACTCCTCGAGTCAATCATACTCTTGATTGCTCGGTTATAAGAGCTTGGCCCTTCCAGATTTCGGCCTAAGATCTTAGTCTTCGGTTCTTCAACTTTTCGTGTCATCGAGTCTTCGAGTCTTCGATCGAAGTCTTCATGACTTCGGTATGTAAGACTCAAAACCCTTCGTAAACTAAGGATTCGGTTACCTTTTAAGACTAAGATAAACGCATACTCATCTAAGAAAAATTGGGGGTCTCCTCGTATAGTTTGGTATCATCAAAATCAACAACTCGGGGTTCCTAACAATTTCCCCCTTTTTGATGATGCCAACACCCTACATTCATTCTATTCGGCTTTCTTTATCCTTAAAAGGATTTTCATTAAGTGTGCCCGAATAGTTGAAGTTTTACATTTTAAACGAGGAGTGAGATAAAGCTAGATAACACACACACTCTGACCCAAAAGAGAAGTTTCATACATTTTTGCAAAAAGGTAAAATTGACAGAGATTAAAGTCAGAGAGAAAGATCTTCTTATTTTGAGCTCTCGCCAGTCTTCTTCTTCTTCTCCTTTTCCCAAATTTCATACTCTTGAAGTTGCATCATATCATTGATTTCTTTCCTTGCTTTCACAGTATCGAGGCCTTGAATCTTGAAAGCATATTTATGGTGTAACCTTAGCATCAGGTAGTTTTGGACTGCTTCTCCAAGATTTTTTCCTCTTATAACTCCCCAGTCCCACCATGCTATTAGTTCGGGAGCATTCATTCCATCAGAAAAGCTTTGTTGCATGGCAGTTAAGATCTGGGCTATGCCATTCATTTTGGTTCGCCCTTCGGCTGCTTTGGTTATCTTATTTGCTTCTTCCAGTTCCTTCATGACTTTCTCGAATTTCTTTTGTTCTTCTTGCTGAATTCGGAAGATCTCTTCGTCTTTCTTCCTTTGCTCATAAACTTGTTCATTGTGATCTCGCAAGAAATTATGCCTATCCATTGGTTGCTTCTTGTTCCAGAAGGGTGGAATGTTGCATTCTTCCCATTTCTTTCCAGATCCCTCTTTGTACGGGACATACTCGATAGGCTCTCCATTAACTCTTCGAGTCATTACCTTCGGCTCTTTTCCTTGTCTCTTTTGTCTTTTTGAACTCGGTTCACCACTTCTCTTCGGAGATGGTGAAGGGGATGGAGTTTTCCTAATATTTAGGATGGCTTTTCTTTGTTGAGAAATATCATCATCTCGTAAGACAATTTCCTTTCCTTTGTGAGTGTTCCCTTTCATCTCTTCCCCCTTGTTGGCATCATGGACTTCGATGAGAGTATCAACCTTGTCACTCAGCCGGTTGACACAGACTTGCAATTCCTTAAGAGTCCACTCGAATTCACAGACAAGAGATGCTGTTGCATTTTGGTTGCCAGAGACCGTTTCAAGCTTCGAACAAGACAGGTCGAGACGTTCCTTTATGAAGGAATGCTTGGTAACTAAATCACGTTGTATGTTTGTGAGTTCAGTTGCCGAAACCTTCAGAGATCCAAGAGACATAAGATTTTCAGAGAAGGCATTGTCAATCTTCTTTTCAAGAGCAGTGATTCTTTCATCAGAGGTGGATTTTGATGATTTCTGTTTCTGTCTTCGGACGGCTTTCTTAATCTTGGTGACGGACTCATTTAGAGATTTGAACTGTTCAGCTTGAGTTCTCGCCAGTCCCTGTATGGCATTCAATAGAGAGGTAAATGCAGAAGAGGTATCAAGGATTACCTCAGAAGAGTCTGAACTCTTGGATGCATCAGCAGAAGGACCATGACTGTCCTTAGAAGGTGCTTCCATGTTTTCACCTTGAACTAAGACAAGTTCTTTGCCTTCTGCAAGATTTTCTTCATCGATTGGTGAGGCTAAGTTCTTGGGACTTGCACTTTTGGATGCTTCCATGTTTCCATCCGAAGTGTAGTCTGGAAAGACTTCGACCTCAACATCAACCAAATTAAGATCAGATGTAATCATTTCCTCATCAATTATTTGTAAGCCATCATGATTCGCACCTCGAGATGCTTCCATTGTTTCATCTCGGGCTGAACTAGGACTTAGCAGGATATGTGCGTCCATGGATTCGGTGGGAGCAGACTTCGACTCATCAGTATGGTGCTGATCAGGTTCATCATTTGCACGAGTTGTCTGAACTCCTGTGTTGGAAGGATTTACAGGTCGAGAAGAAGGAGCATGACCTCCAGAAGGGTCATCATTGTCATCACCATCATCGTTATCATCCTTTTTATCTCGACAGCCTTGATTCTGATTGGAATCCGAATCCACAGCATCATCTTCGTCTTGTTGACGACTCGGTCCAACATCTGGTCTAAGGTCTCGTATTTCAGTCTGTGCTCGAGAGATGTTGTGAATTTTTGCAATCTGCATGTCTTCCATCAAAATTCGTTCCCGAGGAGTTCGGTAGCCAACATTCAAATCCACAGATTTGCCAAACCGAGTTGTTTTTCCTTGGAGTTTTTCAGCAAAAACCCTTTCTATTTCATCTGGCCGTGTGGCGTCAAAAACAGATCGTGTCCCCATCCAATCAAGAGCCCATTCTTCTTCTTCTGCCATTTCGCTGATTGTGCTTGCTATGACCCAAAGACTAGACATCCGCCATTTTTGCCAATTATACATGCGAGCAAGTTCGCGTCTCAGTATTTCTTCGTGAGAGCATTCGGCTATCAAAGCTTCGGTAGGAGCTTCGGCAGGAGGCAAGTCAGCTTCAGAGTCATCATATGTCAACTGTTGTGCAAGAGCTGCATCGGCATTAATTTGTTGAGTGATGGGATCAGGAAGAAGGACAAGTTGCTGATCAGATGCAGGAACATTAGGTTCGGGTGCTTCAGACAAAATTTCTTCAATCCGAATGGTTGACACACGTGGCCATTGCAAACAGAGATGTCGATTGACATAATCAAGAGCAAACAATATTTGGGCCATGGAAGGAGACATGTGTTCTGTGCTTTGTCTTCGAACAGTTACGGACATTGGTTGATAGGTTTGATCACCGACTTCATCAGCATCTCCTTCAGATTCTTCTTCTATCATGGTGGATTCGGAATCTGACTTATCTTTGACACGCGGCAAGGTGATAGCCAGCGAGGGAGCAACGGGACTTTCAGGTTCAACAACCAAAGGTTTGGAAGATGGTACCTTTTCGGAGACAGGTAGAGCAGAGGTAGATGCAATTTGAGTGGATTTTGTCATTAGCCTAGTGAGAGGCGTGTGATCTTCCTCATCACTATCTTCCCTGGAAAGATCAAGAGGAGGAGGAAGGACTCGGTGACTATCTTCAGGTGGGGTTTCCTTCGGTTCCTCTTCTGCTGGTAAAACAGCAGTGTCATGTTCCACTTCAACTTCATTAATTCGATCAGTCTTTTGCTTCTTTTTCGGACGCTTTAACTGTTTGGCTTTTCTCTTCTTGGTTACTTCTTTTGATGTCTCCGTCTCCTCCTCATGAGAGGATTCGGCTCCTTTTCCTTCAGACTTGTGACTTTCTGAAGTTTTTGTGAGATCTTTCTCATGCGATCTCTTTGAATGTTTATGCTTCTTTGATTTCTTCTTCTGTGCAGCTTCCACAATTTCTGCCTTGCGCTTTTTAGATGACTTTCGTGGCTCTACCTCTTCTGAGAGTTCGGTATGCTTCGAGGATTTGGCATGTTCGGAGGTTGTTGGTTTTGAGGGCTCGGGTAGTGTCTTCGGTTGATGCGTAGAGCCTTCCGAACCGTGGCCTTTAGCCATCTCAGATTCCCCCTGTCCAACTGAACTTTTGGACGATTTGGAGTGAGATTTCTTCTTTTGCTTTCTTAAGGCAGCTTCTAGTTCATCTGCCTTTCTCTTGAGGTAGTTTGGTGGCTTTGAGGACATGTGGTAATGATTCCGGTGTGATATGGTTCCCGTGCGCACCTTCACTTTCTTATCTCTCAGAATAGCACTGAGCATGAACCCATAGCCAAGTACTTTTACAATCCATCCCGTCGTGGGATTAACACCTGTTTGAATGTTGTCAACTAAGAAGTCGAAAATAACATGTGACCAATCAACAGGATAATTCTCCAATAGAGCACATAACATCCTCATCTTTTTGTCAGATATATCGTCAGTTCCAGATTGTTTACTTTCAACAATCTTGTTCAGGATATCTACAACAAATTCATAATCCATCTTTAACATCTTCTTCTTCAAAACAGATGGAAAGGATGAGGGTTGATTGTGATTCTTCATCTTCTTCCACATCTTCTTCCTGCTATACGCTTTCTCAGAGCAATCTGGATGGAAAGCATCTCCACAGAGAGGAAAGTCAAAAACTCTCCTAATATCTTCTTGAGTTATCACAACCGTGGTGCCATTGACCACTGAGTGAATTTCATCAACTCCATCATCAGAATGAACTTCAGCATTAATGTAGAACTGCGTTACATCAATGGGATACCATGCTTTGTGATTAAAAGTGACAAACTTTAGAAGATTACTATCCTCAAGGCATTTTACCACGTGATTTCCAAAATCTTTATCAAGGAAACCTTTCACATCAAGCATCGAACCGGCCTTTACCATGCAACTGCTTGACTTCTGACCTTTGATAGAAGTGGAGAAGAACTTGAAGACTTCCACATCCTCGCACGGTCTGGTTATAACCGGTGGAGGTCTGAACGGTTCTTGAGTGGCTGGCAACTTTTCCGGTAAGGGTGAGGGTTTTGGCGGCGGACCATGAACATCTACGACATCATCGGAGGAGGAACTTGAACTTTCCGATGAAGAGCTTGATCCAGAAGAGGACATGATTCGCAACCTTTGGTGTTTTAAGGGGTTTTAGGGTTAAAAAGGATAACGGTACTTTGTGAGAGAGGGTAAAAGGTAAAAGTGAGGGTGTGAGAGATTTATATATGAAGAGAGATAATGGATCGGGTGTATCGGGTCATTTCAGAAGAAGTGGGTCGTCTTTATGTGTAAGAGACAAAAGCCCTTAAATGTCCTTTAATGAGGGGGCAAAAATGGCATATAGCCGTGGTCGAGGTATATACTGATAAGGGTAGTTTCCCATAAGGTGAAAGAAGCCATTTAATGAGGGGAGAGAAAACCACTCATTTTTCTGTCACATCTTGATGGCCCGTCCTTTCACGTCCGGCAGTTCTGAGAAGGTGGAGCGTAATCCTCGGCACTTACTTCGAATAGGGCACTGACACGTGTACTCACACGATCCCACGTTGTCAAGTTGAACGGTCATTAGAGATTGTGTTCAAGAATCTTATTCAACAAGATACATTTGCAACCCTTCGATTATGAGTGGTACATACGAACAGTTGAAGACTAAGGCTTCGGTATCCTTCGGTCAATAAGAGTTCGGTCTTCATATATGCTTTGTGCTTTGGCAGTCTTCGGTAGTTTGTCATCCTTCGGTAAGATTTTAACACTTCGGAAAGAAAAGACAGACTACGCAAGCAAACTGGAAAAACCATTTATTCAATAAAGATAACAGGAGACAACCAAGTTAACATTTTTCAATAGACCACCCCATCCCCGATCTACAAGGCATGACATTTATCTTCTTGCCTTGCCTTTGCCCCTATTCTTTGCATGTCGACTATTTGCAGTAGACATAAGGCTTTGCCCTTGGCTGCTCTCCGTAGTAGGAGGGCTGGGAGTTGGTAGAGTATTCGGGGCAGCTTCCGGAACCCAAGATGGAGCCATCGGTCCGTAGCCAGGTTCGTTTTCGAGCACCGAGGACTTGTCGGACACATCATCTGGTTCAAGCATCGCAAGATAGTGAAGGTAGTCCTCGTCATGATCAGGATTTACTGGCTGGTTTGGACCTTGGTTCTGTTGATACCATCCTTGAATATTATTCCACGCATCATCTCCAGACATGGTAGGGGGCTCGGGCACATAGTCCTCGGATTCCGAATCGGAAAGTTCCAGAGGATGTGCAGAGGTGTCACCTTGGAGAGGCTCTCCCTTCTCTTCTCTCAGTTTGTTAAGCTTGCTGGTGCCTTCCTTTAGTAAAAGTCGGAACGAAAACCTCTTTTTGGTGGGTTTCTCTTCAGAGCAAGCCTTTTTGCCTTTGCCTTTATCCATATCTGCAAAATAGAAAACAACACAAGGAATTAGGTGTTAGAATACCTTTTCCTTCCTCGGTTGTGATCTATTTATAGAGAGACTGAGACGTTGTGATTTGCTGAGATCCTACTGACGTGACCAATCAGAGTTGCAACCGTCCAAAGTTCCGTGAACTCCTGATTCTGATGTGCATTAACTGCAGGATGTCATAACCGATAAGTCCTTTCAGTTTTGGAGCGATTCATTTGTCTCTCATTAATTCATTTCGATCATTCCGAGTTCATGTCTTAGAGTAGAGAATCTTGTTTCGGCAAGAGGTTTCGTGAGTATATCTGCAAGCTGGTCTTCGGTATTTACATATTCAAGCTTGATATCCTTTTTCTCCACATGATCTCGAATAAAGTGATATTTGATATCAATATGCTTGGTTCTGGAGTGTAACACCGGATTTTGAGTTATTGCTATAGCACTTGTGTTATCACACATAATGCTTACTTCTTTGTCAGATACACCGTAGTCTTTAAGTTGTTGCATCATCCACAATATTTGTGCACAACAACTACCAGCCGCTATGTATTCAGCTTCAGCAATGCTCGTAGCGATTGAATTTTGCTTTTTGCTAAACCATGAGACAAGCCTTCCCCCTAAGAATTGGCATGTCCCTGATGTGCTCTTTCGATCAATTTTGCAACCAGCAAAATCTGCATCCGAATACCCAACTAAGTCGAAGACATCACTCTTCGGATACCAGAGACCCACACTTTGAGTCCCTTTTAGATATCTCAGTATCTTTTTGGCAGCGCTTAAGTGACTCTCCTTCGGCTTTGCTTGAAATCGAGCACATACTCCTACGGCAAATGATATATCTGGACGGCTTGCTGTTAGATATAATAAAGAACCAATGATTCCTCTATACTTCGTTTGATCTACTTCTTTCCCTTCGTTATCGATGTCCATTCGTAGCGAAGTGTTCATGGGTATTTTCACTGAGGACTTTCCATCAACTCCAAACTTCTTGAGAAGATCCTTGGTATATTTTGCTTGATTGATAAAGGTACCATTTTGTTCCTGTTTGACTTGAAGACCCAAAAAGTAGTTTAATTCTCCCATCATGCTCATCTCGAATTTTCCTTGCATAAGTTTTGAGAATTTTTCACATAGATCTGAATCGGTACTTCCAAAGATAATATCATCTACATATATTTGCACCAAGAGGATGTGATCTCCATTTTTTATTCTAAAAAGGGTTTTGTCAACTATCTCTTTTGTGAATCCACAACTTATGAGAAAACACGATAAGGTGTCATACCAAGCTCTCGGAGCTTGTTTTAAACCGTATAGAGCCTTTTTGAGTTTATACACTTTATCCATCCCTATCTCAGAGATAAAACCGGGGGGCTGCTCGACATATACTTCTTCTTCCAAAAGCCCATTTAAGAAGGCACTTTTTACATCCATTTGATAGACTTTAAAGTCTTTCCATGCAGCATATGCCAGAAAAATCCTTATAGCTTCGAGTCTGGCAACAGGAGCGAAGGTTTCATCAAAATCTATCCCTTCTTCTTGACAGTATCCTTTAGCTACTAACCGAGCCTTGTTCCTAACAATGACTCCTTGCTCATTCATCTTATTTCTGAATACCCATTTAGTTCCAATGACGTTTTGATGTGTTGGTCGTGGAACCAGTTCCCATACATCATTTCTCTCAAATTGATGTAGTTCATCTTGCATGGCAATGACCCAGTCTGAGTCATTTAACGCTTCTTCAACGGTCTTGGGTTCGATTTGGGATATAAAGCATGTCATCATGCATTCCCGAATGGATGCACGAGTTCGTACATTATCATGTATATCACCAATGATTTGTTCTTGAGGATGATTTCTCAACCATTTTAGATCCGGTTGAAAGGTGGTAGGAGGTGCTCCTTCATTTATAGAGGGTTCGACTTGACTACTTTGAATTATCGGCTCGTCTCCATCATTTGGTAACACTTCGGGTTGTGGTGAAGTATTCGGCAAAAGGTTAGGAAAGAGTGGATAATCATCGTCTTCTGATTCTGATCCTTCGGATAGATCTTCAATTTCTCTATCTTTTGCCTCTTCATCAGCTTGTTTCTCAGAGATCACTACGCTCTCTTTTGATGGTTCGTGAAGACTACGTGTATAGATTCTTCAATCACCATGGTTCGCTTGTTTAGTACTCGGAAGGCTTTACTCTTTTCGGAATATCCCATGAATATTCCTTCATCAGCACGTTCATCAAAAGCCTTTAGATGTAATTTCCCGTTGTTATGTATGAAGCATTTACTTCCAAATATGTGAAAGTATTTTACAACAGGTTTTCTCCCTTTCCAGAGTTCGTATGGTGTAACACCATGATCTTTATGAATAAGAGATCGGTTTTGAGTATAGCATGCTGTATTTATTGCTTCGGCCCAAAAACGTTTCGGTAGGCCTGAGAAAGCAATCATGGATCTTGCTGCTTCCTTGAGAGTTCTGTTGCGTCTCTCAGCTACACCATTCTGTTGAGGAGTTCTTGCTGCTGAGAGTTGATGCAATATGCCGTGTTGTCCACAGAAATCCTGGATGACTTTGTTTACGAACTCCGTTCCTTGATCAGACCGGATTTTGACGATACTTAGATCCTTTTCGGTTTGAAGTCTTCGGAGCAAGTCTGGAAGAATTTTCTCAGTTTCATTCTTCTTCCTTAGAAAGGATGTCCAAGTGTATCTTGTGTAGTCATCTACTACCACAAGAGTGTACTTTCTTCTGCTTAGACTAACTGGATCAACTGGTCCAAATAAGTCCATATGGAGTAGACTTAATGGCCTTGCGTTGGTGTTGAGAGATTTTGTTTTAAACGAGGACTTAATCTGCTTCCCTTTTTGACAAGCTTCACACACTTTGTCCTTGTCATAGATTACATTTGGTAAACCTTCAACTAGTTCCTTTCTTGCAAGCTTGTTGATGGCCTTGAAGTTTAGATGGTTGAGTTTATGATGTCATTCCCAGCTTAGATCTTTCTTGCTTTTGGCAATCAAGCAAGTATTCTGTCTTGCTGTTTCCCATGTGACAACATACATATTTTTCTTTCGTTTTGCTGTTAAGACAACTTCATGAGACAGCTCTGAGATAACTTGACATACATCCCGTGAGAATGTGACTTTGTATCCTTTGTCACAAAACTGACTTGTGCTCAGCAGATTGAACTTTAATCCTTCAACATAAGAAACTTCTTGGATGATTAACCCATTTTTCATGACATCTCCGGTGCCCATGGTTCGTCCACTTGAATTTCCACCGAAGACTACTTTAGGACCATTCTTCGCTTTATAATTGCTCAGTTCTGATTTATTTCCAGTCATATGTCTTGAGCAACCACTATCTACATACTAGATGGTCCTGTTTCCCTGCATTCAAAGGTTAAGTGTTTTTAGGTACCCATACCTTCTTGGGTCCTTGTCGGTTAGCGGTGAGCTTGGGCATCCATGCGTACCTAGAACTCATAAGGTTCATCCTCGGTCCACGATACCCGTTAAACACGCGATAATCATAAGGAATAGCATAGTAGGCTTGAGATGACTTCGGTGAATAAACCTTCTGAAGAGGAGGTGTAGGTTTATTTGTGTTGACTCTAGTGTATGAGGTTTGTTTATGTCTATGATGGAGCATAAATTTTGCTCTTGTCATCGGTTCATAGTCCATCATCCAGTCCTCATCACTAGGATATAGAGTTCCTTCTCCACCTCTATGCTTGCTTGGAAACTTTTTGAAATTCTTGACATTACTCGGGTAATAGTTCGGTCTTCCTTGAGGCATACCCTTGCGTTGTCTCTGTGAGTAATGTTGCCTCTGAGGCATACCCTTGCGTTGTCTCTGTGAGTAATGTTGCCTCTTGTTCATACCCTTGCGTTGTCTCTGTGAGTAATGTTGCCTCTTGTTGCCTTGGAATTTCCCTTTAGATGAGTAATGTTGCCTCTTGTTGCCTTGGAATTTCCCTTTAGATTGGTTATTTCCCCTCTTGTTGCCTTGGAATTTCCCTTTAGATTGGTTATTTCCGAGTAGTTGACCATTTGCGATTCGACCATGATGGTTATTTCCGAGTAGTTGACCATTTGCGATTCGACCATGATGGTTTGGTACGCGAGGTCTATACCGAGGGGTCTGATGCCTTCTCGGGTTACTGTTTGGGAAATTTCCTCTCGTAGGTTCCACAATTTGTGTTTCAGTCGAATCGTTAGATTGACTCGTTGATTGTGGTTCTGTTCCATTTGTGGCGTTAATCACTGGCTCAAGATTTTCAGTTTGTCCTTGGACAAACACAGAACTTAAACCTTCACTAGTAGAAGGGTCAGTTGGTCGTGTTAAGAGAACATGTTGATAGGAGCTGGAGTTATAACCAAGTCCGGTTCGACTCCCTGATGGTCTTTGATCATCTACCATTCGATCCATTAGTCTGGATGAATTTGTAAATGTCGCAAGTACCGCACGTAAGTTTTGCTCTCTATCATCCTTTGCTTTACACTCTTCCTCAAGAAGATGAACTTGCTTCTCAAGCTGGCTTATAGACTCAAGCATCTCAGCATTTTTAGACCTTAAGTCTTCGAGATCTTGTCTTTCTGCCAATAGCTTAGCATTCTCTTCTTTGAGTTTTAAGTGTGAATCCTCAATACCATCAAAACTCTTCATCATTCTTTCGAATGCTTCCCTAGGGTTTTCATGATATGTGGATTCGGAGCTATAATTAGAAGAGTGGTTTTGTGAAGTTACCTCTTCTTCATCTGCCATAAGACACATTTCTTCATCCGAGTCCTCTTGACTGAAAAGACACAGTAGTCCCTTCTCATCTTCCGAACTCTCGCTTTCTGAACTTGAGCTGGAAGTACATGACTCCTCGTTCTTTTCTCCTGACTTCTCTTCTACTGACAGAGCCTTCCTTCGTCTATCGTTCTTCTGGTTTCTACTTGGCTCTTCATCAGCATCATTTGATGCACTCTTCGGGTGGTGATATTTTCCCGAATTCTTCTTGTAGTTGTGCTCATCCTGATGTTTCTTGACGATGGGATATGGACATTCAGCTTTGAAGTGTCCAGGTTTTCGGCAGTTGTAACACAACATTTGCGATTCATCTTTCTCATGAGTTCTGGATCCGCTAGTCTTGTCATTGCCTTGATACTTCGTTCTTCTCATCTTGTCCGAGTTGTCATATGATTGATTCTTTCGCATGAATCTTTTGAACCTTCTTACAAACAGAGCCATCTGATCATCAGTGAAAAAATCAGATGAGGGATTAGTATTGGACCTTAGTATTGATGATGAAGGTTGATGATTTGCAACCAGAGCTATATTTCTTGTTTCAGGTTCATCATCATTCTGTGCTTCCTTTTCGAACTCGTAGGCCTTCAGATCACTGAAGATCTGTGTTGTACTCGTTGTTTTGAGGTCTCTATGATCCCGCATGGCTACTACTTTCATTTCCCATCTTTTGGGCAGTCCTCGGAGAATTTTCAAGCTTATCTCCTTTTGTGTCAGCTTTTTCTCATCAAGATCATTTATCTCCATTAATAGCTTTATGAACCGAGCCTCCATTTCAGTTATGGACTCCTTCGAGTTTAGTTTGAAGTCTTCAAACTTCTTCATGGCAATGGTTAGCTTGTTCTCCTTTTCTTGCTCATCTCCATCACCTATCAGCATAAGCACATCCCAGATGTCTTTAGCGGTTTTGCACTTTCTCACTCTTGGAAACAATGATTCGTCCAGAGCTTTGTAGAGTATATCCTTCGCTATATTGTCAAGATTTACTCGAGTTCTCTCTTCGGTAGTAAGTAAGGATTTCTCCTTTGGTATCATCTCTGGTGAAGTTGGATCGGTAGCAACACGATTGGGGTTAACTTGTAGTATCTGAATGGGTCCATCAGTTATCACGTCCCACATCTCATCATGCATGGCAGACAAGTGAGCCTGCATGCGCACTTTCCAATCATCAAACTTATCCAGGTTAAACATAAGAAAATGTCTATGATGTTCCATTTTAGACATAGTGCAAAGTTTTGAAAAATTTTGATGAAATTTTCAAAGAGGATCACCAGGCAGTATACACAGAGTGTTCACCGTTCAGGGTAACTAGCTCTGATACCACTTGTTGGTCCCGGTGGTAACGATATGAGTCTAGAAAGGGGGGGGGTTGAATAGACTCAAGGGTTTTTGAAAACTTTTTGAACAAGAGAGTTAAACGCAGCGGAGAGATTATATCAAATTTTAGTTTAACTTTGCACTTAGGTTTTTCTTGTAAAAGATGTTAGGTTTGAGTGGTGTATGCAATGCAATACGTAAAATAAAAGGAGAGAGAGAGAGAGTTTTTATAGTGGTTCGGCTGTTAACTAAGCCTACTCCACTCTTCTTCGCAACACGTGAAGGTTTGCACTATAAACTCCTTTATAGTACAATCTCCGTTACAACAAGCTCCTTTGATCACTAAGCCCGGCAGTCTTGTTGTTGTAGGTTTTTCAACTTTCTCCAAGTTTACTCCGCCTCTTTCTACTTTACTTGTAGAGATGGTTGAAAAGTTGTGATGATTCTCCAACTTGAAATTCTTGTAATTTGCTTCCTTGATCAGCTTCCTAATCACACAAGAACTTTCAAATAAATCTGAATATCACTTGATAAGCTTATGAATATCACACTGAAAATTTTTACTTGAATGACAATATTTCGCGTGTTCCAACCCCTTTAAAGTGAGATGGGACAAGGGTATTTCTAGGTGGAATTTCAGATCCATTGGAGGGAAAGTGAAATTCAAAACCTATTGTTCAGTGTGTAATATCCAATGGGTATTGTTTTCTCCTTTTTCAGAATGTCAGTACTTTCTAGCCGTTTGTCCACTTTTGTGTGAGGACAAAGTGTCTTTTGTTCCTCAAAAAGGTGACAATCATTAAATGCTCCTTGGGATCGTTGCATGTGACCCAAAATGACATTCAGCTATACCCATTCTCAAGGCAGTAGATAAGACAACTTATCAGAGAATGTCTTTGCCTTGGTTGTGAGAGAATGATTGTCCTTATCATTTCTCTTAAACTCCTCGAGTCAATCATACTCTTGATTGCTCGGTTATAAGAGCTTGGCCCTTCCAGATTTCGGCCTAAGATCTTAGTCTTCGGTTCTTCAACTTTTCGTGTCATCGAGTCTTCGAGTCTTCGATCGAAGTCTTCATGACTTCGGTATGTAAGACTCAAAACCCTTCGTAAACTAAGGATTCGGTTACCTTTTAAGACTAAGATAAACGCATACTCATCTAAGAAAAATTGGGGGTCTCCTCGTATAGTTTGGTATCATCAAAATCAACAACTCGGGGTTCCTAACAGCGAGGATGGTGGTATTTGGTTTAAAAGACATTTCATTGTCTTAGTTTGCTTCTTGTTCATAGACACACCGCAGAATGGATATGTTAGGCCCCATATCTTTCATAGTCTAGTAGATGTTGATTTGATTAAGCAGTCGAATTGGTGTGATTACGTGATCCAGAGTTTGATTGATTCTCAGCTTACTTGGACAAAGAGTTCAAAAACTCTTTTCACTGGTCCACTCCTATTTTTTACAGTAAGGCTCAAAATACATACATTTTATAGAGAGTTTAATAGTTAAAGGATTATTAAACTGACATTTTGCTTTTGTTTTCAGGTGTTTTATGTTAACCGTTTGGTGGTATTCACCCGAGACATTCCTAAGAAAATTCCATCATTTGTTGGGTGGACTTCACAGTTGATTAAAGATAGAGAAGTGGCAGAGATTCAAGCTGGAGGATTTGGTCTTGGTCGAGTTCAGGAGCGCTTAAAACCTGCTGTAGAAAATATTCAAGGCCAAGCTGATGAGTGCCACCGGTCTGCACCTCAGCCTGCCCGTGATGATCAGCCATCTATTCAACCACAGGTCCCTCTTGGAAATCAAAGCCTCTTTGAAGAAAATGATGAGGCACATGTGCATTTCTATTATTATTTTCCTTATCAGTGCATATTTTTAAGTCTTGTAGTGCATAATTTTTGGTTTAACAATGCACATTTTCTTGCCATACAGAACATATATTTGTGCCAGAAGTGCACATTCTTATGCCTATATGAAGTGAAATTGCATAGAAATCACATTTTTTTTATAATAACTTGTAGTGCATGATTTTTACTCGTATAGTGCAAATATTTAAACCTAATAGTGCAAATATTTAAACCTAACAATTCACCTAGTTCATCCTTAGAGTTCAAGGTATTAACCATGGTTTAGGTTATTCTTATGCTTATAGTGCACATTTTCTTGCCATACAGAGCACATTATTGTGCCTAAAAGTGCACATTCTTATGCCTATATGAAGTGAAATTGCATAGAACTCACATTTTTTTTTGAAAAAAAATGGTATATAGGTGTATATTGCAAATTACGTGGAGAAGTTTGACCTGCTTGGGAAAACCATTGTTGAGTTGATTGAGTTGGCTTCAAAACCACCACCTGCTGTCCGTGATAATGAGGTGATCAAATTGATGCACAGTGCAGCTCAAAAGCTTCTTGAAGGTGCACGAGTGACTGTTGATTCTAGCATTCAAAAAGACGTTGAAGCATCTAGCAGCCAGGATTTGTTTCGGTGCAATCCAGAAAATACTAGGATTGTAGTTTTGAACTAAGCTAGCCAATACCCCATCTTGTTGGAAGCTCTGCAATTTGTAGATGCAACAAGCTCCCAAAGCCCATCTCTAAAATAGCAGCTGTCTATGCTGCATTCAAGCCCTGCAACGCCTCAAAAAACTGGCTTGTTGAAGCCCTTGACCATAAAGATGGGTAATCCTTACGTTTCTTCCATGTCTGTCTCACTCGTGGGACTGCTAAAACCGAAGAAGCTGGTGCATTACTAGGGCCAGCATCACCCGCATCACTCCGAGCCCTTTTCCTAGATCTTTTAACAACTACTATCTGCTTTGAACGGATTTCATCTAACCTCAGCCGATTACCAGCTAACAAAAAGACAGAGAACAAAAACAATAAAAAAAAAAAACAACCTATTATATGACAGAAAAATGTACAATGTTAGTTAAGAAAATGTGCACTATATGACTGAAAATTATGCACTGCAAGTGATTATGAAAATTAATATAAGTTCTATGCAATTTCATTTGAATAGACATAAGAATGTGCACTGTTAGGCAAAAGAATGTGCTCTATATGGCACAAAAATGTGCACTATAAGCTTATAACTAATCTAAAACAAGTTTAATACCCTGAACTGTAAGGATGAATAGTGTGCACTTTTGGTTCAAACAGTTGCACTATTAGGTATAAACCTTTGCACTATATAAGTAAAAATCATGCAATACAAGTGATTATGAATAATAATGTGAGTTCTATGTAATTTCATTTGATATAGCCATAAGAATGTGCACTGGTAGGCACAAAAATGTACTCTGTATGGCACAAAAAGGTGCACTATAAGCATAACACTATCCTAAACCATTGTTAATACCCTGATCTCTAAGAATAAACAGTGTGCACTATTAGGTTGAAATAGTTGCACTATTAGGTATAAAATTTTGCACTATATGAGTAAAAATCATGCACTACAAGTGATTATGAAAAATAATGTGAGTTATATGCAATTTCATTTGATATAGCCATAAGAATGTGCACTGGTAGGCACAAAAAATGTGCTCTGTATGGCACAAAAATGTGGTCTGTATGGCACAAAAAGGTGCACTACAAGCATAACACTATCCTAAATCATTGTTAATACCCTGAACTCTAAGAATGAATTACATGCACTGTTAGGTCTAAATATTTGAACTATTAGGAATAAAAATGTGCACTATACGACTAAAATTCATGCACTACAATTGATTGTGAAAAATAATGTGAGTTTTGTGCAATGCAAGTGATTATGAACAATAATAGACATAAGAATTGGACATTTTAGACACAATAAAACACAAACACTAAAATAATATGAATCTAAATCATCTAGAATTTAAAATCACAAACTAACATCAAACAATGAAAAACATGCAATACAATTTTATTAGAAATTTACCTCGTCTATTCACAGCACGTTGAAGGTCTGAATCATCAGCCGACGCCATTGTTTCCTATACTTCAAATTGTATGTATGCCGGAGTGATAAACACGATCAAACTTTTGCCGTCTCGTCGTCCTCGTCGACTTCGCCTGAAAAATGATCGCAGAATTCCTCGCCTTCGCCTGAAATTTGCTCCGTGATTTCGTCGCCTTTGTCTTCGCCTTCTTTGCCTGAGCGTACCTTGATCAAGAGGAAGCACAGAGAACTTCGTTGTAGTGGGTAGAGTGGAGAAGCAGGAAAGTTAGTGGAAAAGGATAATGACGATTATAACCTCCAACGTTAATAACACTTAAATTAAATTGATGCGAAATTTTTAAATTCAATGGCTTAGATTTCATCCTATTTCTCACCTAAGGACCTAATGTCACATGATCCTATATATATATTATATATAATAAAACATATTCTATTTTGGCAAATATTTTTTTAGTACGCATACGAACCACATTGTACATACATATACATATACATTTCCTCAAAAAAAAAAAAAGAGTTATACTTATAATTTTATTTTTATTCTTCAAATAATATTTTTATTCAAAATAATTAACTTATAAAAATAACCATACTAATAATTGTAGAAATATTTTAGGATAATAATAATAATAATAATAATAATAATAATAATAATAATAATAATAATAATAATAAAATTAATAATAATAATGATGATGAGAATAAGGTTTCAAATAGATTTCAAAGAAATAAAGAGTTTTGATGGCTTGATGGTTAGGATCTTAAAGTTCCAAAGAAAAGGTTTAGGATTTAAATCTCAATATAAACAAAAGATGAACTTTTCTTTTTTCTTCTATGCCCATAAAGATTAACACTATTTCCAAGTTAAATTCTTTTTTTTTTCCTTAGCAAAAATCAGGGTATCACAATCACCCTTCTGGTGACCACCTTAGCTCAACTGGTGCATTCCTCGGCTCGCTTTGGCTGCCAGATCCTTTAGTTTAGTCCTTATGCTTGCAGACTATAGGATAGGGGCATTCGGCCTTGAAATGACCGGTCTTCCGGTAGTTATAGCAAAGCATTTGAGAGTCTTCGGGTTCACGAGTCCTTGGTGCATTCGTTCTTTCAGTGTGCCTTCAACTAGATGTGTTCGATATAGCCGAGTTATCATGAGATTGATTCTTTCTCATGAATCTCTTAAATTTCCTGTTGGTCCCGATAGGGTGGGAGAAGTCTAGAGGGGGGGTGAATAGACTTCTCAAACAATTAAAAACTTTATAACACTTCAACCAGAGAGATTTCAAGTGATTAAAAATCAACTTGAAATATGCAGCGGAATATTGTACGGTAAAGTGCTATAAGATAAAACTGCGTAAAACTGAAGAGATAACTCGCATGCAAAACTTTGGAAATACTTAGAAAAGCTCAAAGAACAAGTATGCAAAGTTTGAGCCACATGCGAACGTGGGAACACACAAACCCAAATGATATGCTCAACACAGTACGTAAAGGGTTAGTTTGTTAAAACATGCAAATATGTACAGTGCAGTAAAGTAAATGAGAGGCAGAGATTTATAGTGGTTCGGAGATGATGTAATTCTCCTACTCCACTTCTTCCTTGCTCCAAGGAAGGTTTCCACTATCTTCAATCACCCAGATACAATAGTGAAACTCCCGAGTGCTACGCACAAAGCTACACTCAACCACGAGCTCTTCGCACAAAGCTAAGCTCCCGAGCGCTACGCTCCCCGAACGTTACGCACAAAGCTACGTTCCCGAACGCTACGCACAAAGCTACGTTCCTAACTAAGTGGTACGCACAAAGCTGCACTTAGTTCACCCGAGTGTTACGCACCCAGCTACACTCCTTTCTACCATCGGTAGAGATACAACTTTTGTGTAAAGAAATAAAGATTTCTTTTCTAAGACTTGAATTCTCTCGTGTATAGCTCAAAATCTCAGCACTCTGTATTTTTATCGCATTCACCGCTCAATAGCACTTGTTGTTTTCTACCGTATATCTCGTGCTGTCTCGTTGTGCCTCTTGTATTTGTCTTCAAGTCTTCTTGGGCTTTTTATAATTCAGAGAATTATTTGCCCGTTATGAACATTCAAATTTTGAACGTTCACTTGATCTGATTGGTCATTCCAAACTGATCTTGATGGCCATAGCTTCTCATTTAATGACCATACCGTTGATCTGATAACTTGCCAATTTGATCTGATAAAATCTCCAATTTGATCTGCACATTTAATGTCGCTGGTAACTTTTGACAAATCACCTCTGTAATTTGCTCACAAAGTCTTCTTTTACGGCTTGATTGATCCTTGAAACTTGTAGCCTCCAAATTTGACTTTGTTGCCTTCTCAGCTTGATATTGCAGACTTTGTATCCTTCAGAGCTTGATATTCTTGACTTTGTTGTGCTCTTGATTTTCATCTTGGGCAAGTTGATCTTTCAAAATATATTTTTCGGGTGGCTCTTGCTTGAGTATAAATAATAATCTTCAGAAACTTACCACCTTCAAAATTTCTTCTGGTTCAGGATATTATGTACTGAACCCAGACATTTGAGTCATGCAAAAATGACTAAGTATAAGTTCCACTCTTAGTTGCTCCATTGCATGCTCCATAAGCTTTAAAAATAGCTTTCACGCGTGTAGGGAGGATGTAGTGCTCACGCTTGTGTAATCCATGCAAAGTTACTCTACTTTGACTTTGACTACCTCCATAAGTTGCTCCATTGACCAAACTAGCTCCAATTGGAGATTTATTGACCAAAAATAACTCCAAAGACTTTGGCCGTGTAACTTGCTCCCAAGCTTCTTCCTTAGTAATAAAATGTAGCAAGTAGGATTCGAACGTTGGTCCTTTGGATATATGCTCAAGTCTTTAGCCATTTCTCTATTTTATCTCATTTGGTCATATCCATCAAATAAATATATTTGATCCTTCTTAGCATTGTATAGAGTATGTTGTAGAGATAGTGGATCTTTGAAGTTCCTCTCGGCTTTGACCATTTGACCCAAACTTCCTCCATGAGTTACTCCATTGACCCAAAACTTGACTTTGAGCCGTGATAGTATTAGCTCCATTCCTTGCTCTCCAAAGCTTAAAATGTCTTCAATAGGATTCAAACTTGAGTCTTCCAGTAATGATAATTAGGCCTTGTCCATTGGATCATATACACTCATGTGTATAGTGGAAGCAAATGACTTACAAGAGTCATAATAAAATGAACTCTATAAGACAATAATTCGAACCAAACTATCATCTAGACTAGCCTTTCGGGTCCAAACTCTACACTCTAAAAATAAAATAAGGGATTTCTAAAATTACAAATTGGCTCATCAAAACTATTACAATTTTATTCCTAACATTTCCTAATAAACAAAACAAATTGTTCGTTAGTGAAAAAATCACCAGGGTTAGAGTTCGACCTTGAAGATGTGGATGGTTGCTAACTAGCAACTAGTGCCACGTTCCTTGTCTCTGGTTCTGCTTCGTGTATGGATTTGCGTTCGAACTCATACGCCTTTAGGTAACTGAAGATTTGAGTGGTGTGGATTGTTTTGAGATCTTAGTGATCTCTCATATATGGCTATTACTTTCATTTCCCATGAGTTAGGAAGGCCTCGGAGAATCTTTAGATTGATCTCCTTCTGTGTAAGTTCTTTTCCAAGATCCGCCACCTCACTCAATAGCTTCATAAATCTGGTTTCCATCTCCATGATAGATTCGGTTGCTCCCATCTAGAAGTCCTCGAACTTCTTTATGGCGATGGTCAGCTTGTTTTCTTTTTCCTGCTTGTCTCCTTCGCCTATGAGCATAAGAGTTTTCCATATTTCTTTTGTCGTCGTGCACTTCCTCACCCTTGGAAACAACGTTTCGTCAAGAGTCTTGTATAGAATGTCTCGTGCAATATTGTCCAGATTGCTACGAGTTCTTTCCTCTGCCACGAAGGAAGATGTAGGCTTGACTATCATCTCGGGTGCACCAGCTCCTTCTGCTGCACGGTTAGGGTTCGCCATCATGATTATGATAGGACTATCGGTTATAACGTCCCACATCTCGTCATGAATGACAGATAAGTGTGCCTGCATGCGTACTTTCCAGTCATCAAACTTTGATAGATTAAACATTAGATGCCTAGAATGATGATGATCCATGTTACAAAAATAGTGCAAAGTAAAAATGGGATTTTGGAATTTTTTTTGAAAAAGAAATCTCCAAGAAGTATGCACAGAGTGTTTATCGATCAAGGAAACCGCTCTGATACCACTTGTTGGTCTCGATAGGTAGATGAGTAATTCTAGAAGGGGGTGAATAGACTCGCTGGGGTTTTGAAAATTTTTCTTCACAAGTAAATACCCTTTCTTAGAGAAGAGAATAAGGGCTCGGTCAGAGTAAAGTTTGCATCGGATAGTATATCAAATTGTTATTTTTAACTTTGCACGATTTGTCTTGATAAAATATTATGGTATGGTTAGTGAAATATAATGCAAGATGTATGTAAAGCAAGTATGTATTAAGAGAGGATTTTTAAAGTGGTTCAGCTATTAACGAAGCATAGTCCACTCTTCTTCACAACACGTGAAGGATTGCACTAAGTTTGCATCTTTGATCACAAAGCCGGATAGTAAACTTCCACCACAGGTTTTTCAACTTCTCCAAGTTTACTCCGCCTCTTTTTACTTCTCCAAGTAGAGAGTGTTGTTTGAAGAATTGAGTTCTTCTTTCCTCTAACTGAAATCTTGGCTTGAGTGTGTCTTGAATCGAACAATGAAGTAGCTCAAGATTTCTTTGAGTTCTAGATTTGAACTTTGAAGCTTTTTCTCTCTTATCTCACACTAATCACTTGTAACTTGCAATATTCAAGCTTGAGCCCATGTGGTGTCAGTACTTTCTAGCCGTTTTAACCTTAATGTGTGCAGACAATTTGTCCTATAGCCCTGCACAAAAGGACATGGCATTTAATGAAAGCTTTAACCTTGGGATCTGTTCCTGGAACTCGATTTGTCCAAGGTAGATCATTCCACACTTCAAGGTTTTGGACTATTTTTATCACTCAGAGAATGTTTCTGGCTTGTCCACACGAATCATGTAACGACTCGTGCCTTGATGCTCAATAACGAATTATTGATTTTATCATTCGCCCTATAACTTCTCAAATGATTGTTCTTTATCATTCGACCTTGATAAACTTCAATAGGTAGACCCTTCCATGATTCTAGCTTTTATAACCTCTTGGTCATTGTCTTCTGGTCTTCATTTCTTCAAGCCTTCAAGTCTTCGACCTTCATGATTCGTCTTTGGTGAGAACCATCAACCTTAATTTGCCGAGTTGATGTCCACGAATGCATGATTGCTTACCATTCTGGATAACGATTCGTTCTCTAAAAAGACTTGACCAGTGAAATTGGTGATCTAAACTCCTAATTTTGGTATCATGAAAATCCAAGTACAAAGGGTTCCTAACAGCAGGCAAGTCTAAGTGTACAAATACAGAAGATTACTTGCACATATAGCCTAAAATACTTGCAAAACACATTTCTATAAATATTGACAACAGATATTTTGTCAATATTAACTCATTATAATACAATTACTACTCACAGTGAAGTCTAAATGTTCTACATTAACATATAAGTCTATGTAATTGCACAGTTAGGGTGGTCATATTAGGTGCACTTATATTGACAACTAAATACAACAATAGACTATAGTTGTTGCAGAGTAAACATTAACTGACAATTTGAGGCAGGCAAGTCTAAGTGCACAAGTACAGAATGTTACTTGCAAATATAGTCTAGAATACTTGCAAACCACATTTTCCATAAATGTTGCATGCACATATTTTGTCAATATTAACATAATTACTCTCACAGTATAGTCTAAATATTTTACGTTGGCATATAAGTCTATGTAATTGCACAATTAGGGTGGTCATATTAGGTGCATTTATATTGACAACTAAATGCAATAATAGACTATAGTTGTTGCAGAGTAAACATTAACGGACACTTTGAGGCAGGCAAGTCTTAGTGCACAAATATAGAAGATTACTTGCACATATAGTCTAAAATACTTGCAAGAATAGTTATTCAAAAGTGTTATAGATATTCCAAGTGCATTAAATACAAATGGTTGTATATAAGGTCTAGCTCACACTTTTCCAATATTATTTCTTAGCATGCAAAACGATCAACTGGTTTATATGCTGTTTAGGGTTTTGGATATACAAAAATAGATTATGATGTTGTGAATTTCTCGAAAATGCATACACATTGTATCATTATAGTAAAGCATTATCTGTAAAATGCGTAAGAAACAAGAAATATAAAATTTTCACCTCTTTTAGTTCGGATTTTCTTAGCATTAAGAACTGGGTTTTGTTCTTTATCCATTTTTGGTAGTGAAATCAAAAGAAATCCGACTGTTTGCAGCACAATATTGCATAGTAGTCAAGAGATTTGTTTTCGTTTGTTGTCATCGCGAGGTAGAGTTTTAGGTGGACTACAGGCGGTTTCTGCCTTTTAGAGCTTAGAATATTGTCCATAATTCCCTTCGCGTCTGCAATAAGATTGAATTTTGATGTCAAATTATGTTTTTGCTATCGCGTTTAAGGCTAATATGGAGTCATTGATTTTAGAGGATGGACGACGCGGATTTGTTCTCATTCATTTCCTAGGAAGCAGTTCGCAGAGGAGTGTGCCCCTATATGTGTGTGTGGGGGGGGGGGCATTCTCCGGTGCGGTTGTGCGGTGGCTTTAGATGCATAGTTTTCCTTTTTAATGTGAGTAGTTTTCCTACTTATAAGAATGGGTTACTCTTTAATAAATTGCACCTAGATGCTATGTTGGGCTATAACATGAAGTAGCTGAACATTGAGTAAATATGAAGTGCCAGTGGTTTTTTTTTTCCAACTCTCCCTTGTTTGTAGCAATAGCAAGCATGTCTTATGGAATATCAAGATGCAATGAAGGAGATGATGACCCAACAGTTAGAGACCATGCGAACTGAGATGTAGGCTCAACTACAAGCTGAAAGAGCTCAAATGCAAGCTTAGATTACAAGTTTGATGGACAAGTTGCATCGCAATGGCATTCTTCCCACTTCTATGCCACGACCTCCAACTATTCAAGCTGAATATTTTGTTAATTCAAATGTTGAAAACCTAGGAAACGATTAGATTATGTGTATTAATATATTTAGTACTGTTTTAACGATGTAACACTTTTCAATGTTATACTTTTGTAATTGTTATTGACATTGAATTTCTTAATATAATATATTTTGCAATTATATTATTGAAGTATTATATTATAGGTTTAATACAGGTATATGATATTAATATTAATTAATGAGCAAAATTTTTTTTTTAATTTTAAAAATTTAGCGACGAATATTTCCGTCTCTAAACTATAGTTAAATGGTACTCTTAGAAACATATTAGCGACGGAAATTTTCGTCACTAAATGTAGTGACAGCATATCCGTCGCTATTCTCTTGCAAATTTCGCCATTCAAATCGCCGTGGAGAGAAAATTAGCGATGGATATTTTAAGGTTAGCGACGGAAAAATCCGTCACTAAATTTAACGACGGAAAAAAATTGAGTCGCAAAATTTTAGCGATGAACGAATTCCGTCGCTAAAGCAAATAGCGACGGATTTTTCCCTTTCTAGTTACAAAATTTTCCGTTGCTATTTTCGCATTTTTTTGTAGTGTCAAGGTGTGTGGTTTGTGTGCTTAAGGTGCGTCAGTGGTGAAACTTAAGGTGAGTGAACTTAAACCTAAATGTGTGTTGTTTTCCTTCTTAAGGTTCAGGCGCGGAAAAGGTCCCATGTGCGGTCATGCAGGTAGATCTGAGTCGTTGATCAAATCTAGACCAACGGCTCAAATCAATTAAAATTTAAAAAAAAAACGCGTGTCTAGAAGGAAGAAGCACAAGCTAAAAATGGTGCACCTTAAGTGATAGAAACACGCACCTTAAGTGTTCGAATAACGCACCTTAAGTCTTAAAATGGTGCACCTTTAAGTCTTAACATCACGCACCTTCAGTTTATGAAAAATGGTGCACCTTAAGTGATACAAAGTCGCACCTTAAGAAGGAAAACTATGCACCTTAAGAAGAAAAAACCACGCACCTAAAGTTTTAGACCGACGCACCTTAAGTTTCAACAAAAAAACGCACCTTAAGTTATCAACTGAAGAACTGATGCACTTTAAGCATAGAAACCACGCACCTTAAGAAGGAAAACCACTCACCTTAAGCACAAAACTTCCGCACTTTAAGTTCTCAATTGCATAAGCGACACCCCTTAAGCACAGAAACCACACACCTAAAGAATGAACACGACGCAGCTTACGCGCAAGACCTACGCAGCTTAAGCACAAACCCTACGCACCTTAAGTTTGACCCATATGGAAAATGGCCAAATTGCTACCGCCTGTTTTTTAAACGTTGTTAATAATGGACGTTGGTTTTGGCAAGATCAAAGGTTCTACTCTCACCGCACAACCGCACCTGAGAAGATCAACAGCGCGCGAACTGAATTATATATATATATATATATATATGCGGCGGCGAGCTCCGGTGCGGTCATGCGGCCTAATCTGCATCGTCCAATTTCATTAATCCTACTGAAAATCGCGTATGTTTAAGTGGGTTATTATGGTAATTTTAGTATTTATATTACGTGAATTGGAATGGTGCATTTTAGTACATAGTGTGGTGCGTTTGAATACATGTTGTGGTGCGTTTTATTACTATGTTGGTGCATTAACTGTGTTGTGGAATGGTGTGTTTTAATCTATTCGCTAGTGCATTTTCATACATAGAATGATGTGTAACTGTGTAGTGGAATGGTGTGTCTTAATACGTCGCCTGGTGCATTTTAATACATTGAATGGTGTGTATTTTAACACATGTGTTTCTAATAAGTGTGGTGCATTTTAATACGTAGAATGGTGCATATTTTAGCACATGTTTTCTAATATGTGTAAATAGTGTATGCTTATAATCTGACATGAGGCACGTTGTGGTACATTTTAATATGTAGAATGATGTGTTTTATTAAGTATATTGATGAATTTTAAGTGAATAGGTGTATTTGGTATATTGTGTGGAATGGTGTGTTTTTATCGATTCTCTGGTGCGTTTTAGTACGTAGAATGGTGTGTTCTGTAACATATATATATATATTGCGCGTTGATTTGATGAATTAATATGATCTAATGGCTGATAATAAACCGCACGGCCACACCTAATCATGCTCTATATATATATATCACACTCCTAAAATATTTACATGGTTTTCCCTTATTATTATTCTCATGATTAGGGAAGATTAGGAAATTAGAGAAATTATATCCTCATCCCTACACTTCTTTCCATCCTACTTCCATTATATTTTTCTTTCATTCATTTTTTTTTTTCATTCACACCATTTTTTTTCTTCTTTTCCCCTCTTCTTCCTTTGTTGCCGAAGAACGAAAAAATAATAAATAAATAAATAAATAAATAATAAAATCTCCAAGTCTTCTCCCTTTTGCATTATCGAAGTCTCTCATTTATCATCATCCATTATTCAAACCAGCAGCCAAGGGTCCTCAATTCGGCAAATTATACTGTGCACCATGGTGCACATAGCAATGTGCACCACGTACCTAAACGAAGTCGTTTTGAGCATTGTAAACTAATCATTCGTTTTTTTTTTTAAATCACGTTTCCCGTTTCGGCCGGTCTGTATTTATGTTAATATTATGTGTATTCCAGGCAATCAGTCTGTGTATTCCAGGCAACCGTTCTGTGTATTCTAGGCAACCGTTATGTGTATTCATGTTAGTAACACATGTTGTGATTTCATGTTAGTAACACATGTTGTGATGTGTTTGTGTATTCGAATGTTTAGGAAGATGAGTTCTGTGTATTTTGTGTAAATATTCTGTGTATTCATGTTATTAACACAAGTTGTGATGTGTTTGTGCATTCGAATGTTAGGAGGATGAGTTCTCTGTGTATTTTGTGTCAATATTCTGTGTATTCTAGGCAAACATTATGTGTATTCTAGGCAAACGTTATGTGTATTCTATATAATGATTATGTGTATTATAGATAATGAATTCCCTGGAGTCATTCGCGTCCGCGTTCGCATCCACTAACATTTGTGTATTTTGTGTCAATATTCTGTGTATTCTGGGCAAACATTCTGTGTATTCTAGGCAAACATTCAGTGTATTATAGATAATGATTATGTGTATTATAGATAATGAATTCCCTGAGTCATTCGCGTCCGCGTCCACTAACACCGAAACGACGTCGTTTTACGTACGTGGTGCACATTGCTATGTGCACCGTGGTGCAGGGTATAACGATTGCCTCAATCCTAGGTGATTTTGGTGTATAGTGGATTGTTTGTTTGGGCTACGTACTAAGTTAAGTATTTACGTTCATCACTTTCTAAAACCCCAAAACGATTTTTGTAAGTTTTTCTGTTCACTATTTATTTCAAAACCTCAAAAATGATTTTTATAATATTTGTGTATAATTGCAATGTGACTTTTAAGTTTTATGTTCATAAAAAATTTAGTTTACAAACCCCAAAATGTGATTTGTATGATATCTATTAGAGGTGGGGGTGGGGGTGGGTGGAGAAAATGTAAGGTGGGTCGGGTGATGGATGTAGCCCTCCCCGACCCACACCCGACCCATTGCCATCCCTATTATCTATGTATGTTGTTATATGTTTGTTTACGTTTACCATTATTTTACCCAAAATTATTCTACAACAATGAACTCTGTTTTTTATAATACACACTTTACAACAATATAGCTGGAAGTCATTAACAACATACACATTATATACTAGAACCCATTAACAACACACACACATTACACATCGTTGATATTCACAAAACATTATGCGCGACTCCGACCCATTATCCATGCACAAAACATATAAATTGAACTACAAGAACACTTGTTGAAATGTATGCGCGACTGCGACCCACCAGTGTTCTCATTGTCGACAATCGATCACCAGTGAACTTAAAGCAAGAACGGATAGTTTTTTTGCGTAATTAGGGTTAATCGATTTGGGGATTTTAACTAAGGTAGTTTATTCTCAACGCCGAGTGAAATGGGAATAGGTAGATGCTAGTGAAATTACATTGTTGTCCTTCATTTAAACAGAGAGTTGACAACCAATTTGACGGAGGACGAAATCGGATAATATTTTTAAAGTTGAGAACTTAATTTAGTAAGAAGTTTATTAACGAAATGGTCTCTAGACTATTGCGAAATTACCAATTTGGTGCTCGACAATTTTTCGTGTCTAATTAAGTCCTCTCGACTTTGAAAAATTTAACCATTTTGGTCCTCTATTTATTTTACCGTTAGATATCTGTTAAATCGGGACCAAATTGGTAATTTCACTATAGTCAAGGGACCATTTCGGTCATTACATGCACAATTTTTCTGAAAAGTTAATTACCGAAATGACCCCTTGACTATAGCAAAATTATCAATTTGGTCATGATTTAACGGATGTCTAACGGCAAAATAAACGGAGGACCAAATTAGTTAAAATTTTCAAAAACTTAATTGGGCATGAAAAATTGTCGAGGACCAATTTGGTAACTTCACAATAGTCGAGGGACCATTTCGATAATAAACTCTTTAGTAAGGATGATATTCGAGTACCAAATTGATAATTTCACTATAGTTGATGGATCAAATCGATTACTAATTTAAATTAAAATTTCAAAATGAAAGTTTTGATTGAAAATCTTTTTTAGATTTATTAACTTCTTTATGCTTCAAACTAATAAAATCAATAGATTTGCTTCAACTCTAAACTCCATGTCCCCAAATACTGATTTGTTTTCTCTATTTCTCAAAAGTCCTCCCCTTTCCCATCCCCATCAGGTTTGGCTATTTGAGTGCAATTGTCATCCATAATTATTTTAGTATATACTTTTTACAAATAACAAATGAAAATGTTATTGGGATAAAATAGTCTTTCTAATTGCATTTAAAAAAAAAAATTGTAATCGTTCTACCGCAACATAATCAATTTTATACCTATTAAGTGGAAACCAAGCTTCACCAAAAAAAAAAAAAAAAAAAAAAAAAAAAAAACAAAAGTGGAAACCAAAATAGTGTGATTTTCACAATTGAAGGACTACATTACAACGTAAATAATAATGAGACAAAGCGTGAAAGAACAACAAAATGCAACTAGTGGAGCACCCCGGGTGCTCCTCCCACAGTCCCACGCACCAAAAAAATGAAACAATAAAATGTAACTATACTAATATAATTGAACGATAAATTCAAATACGAACTCATTTTGCAATTGAAAATGCAATTCCTGCTCTTTACAAGTTCATATCTTCCAAATATGTATACATAAGTCTTCAAAATAGCATAAAAGAGAACTAAAACAGCATACCTATAATCATTAATCAACATTGACCACTATCTTGATTTCTCAAATTGAAGCTATACAAAAAAAAAATTTCAAAAAGAAAAAAAAAAAAAAAGAAGCTATACAAATAATAATAATAATAATAATAATAACAACACAGGAGAAAATTCCCTCTCATTTGGCATGTTACTTATTACACTTGAGTTTAAAATTTATGCTATGCATTTCCAGTGATACTGTTCATAACTGTCAGCTTCAAAGAGCAGCGTTGAACCAACCAAAAAAACAGTTAAGACAGAGACCGGCAAAAGGGTGATAATACTGTAACACCCAGCCTCTCGAAGCCATATAGTGACTCAGCTTCACTGCTTCACGTTGTATCAATGTCCAAATCCTCCCCAATCAATACAAAGTGCACGAACCAAGTAAAACAGGCTGAAGAAAACTACAAATTGTCATTTCAGATAATATTGAGTTACAGGAGACAATCAGTACAAATTATTTATCAAAAATTGCAATAGTTATAGATCAGACCTCCGAAGCCATCAGAAGTTGAAGCACAGGAAAGCTTCGTTACACCATCTCATTGCAAACCAAACTCCTTGACCTTATTCAAACCCTTTGAGATAAATGAATTGATGTCGCAGTTGTAACTTTCGAGAAGCCAGCTGAAGCAGGCTGCAAATGTGAAAACTTTATCATCTCAACAACTATTCTGCACCAATGCTATCCACCTTCACAATCCAGTTGAAAACAAGGATGGGCAGTTTGAATTCAAGATTCAGTCTAGGAGGCCTCAATTTAGCCAACTAGGCCAAGGGTCAGCAACAACAAGCCATCAAAACAAGGGCAAGCCGACAAAGAATGTTGGTATGTGTGCCATTGTCAAATAAAATATAGTTGTGCCTAAAATATAATTCAAATTGTAGATGACCAGACAAGCAAGAAATTATCAACACAGCACTATGAATGAAAGAAATAAACATGAGAAATTCTAAATTGCTACCTTTAGCCATAAATCAGCAATAACATGTGTTGCCCACTACACAATCCAACATCAGCATGCGAACATCTTATGAAGTAGGTACTGTAACATCACTATTAGATCCTTCAACGAGGAAAGGCTCCAAAGATCCCCATGTTCTTCCAACCATCAGTTTGACGCGAAGGGGTACTGACAGAAAATAGAAGATAAAATCCATTTGAACATAAAGGCTTCTAGCAAAGGTCAAAGGATAATAGACATCAATTTACAATGATGCTCAAAGTGGAGGAAAACATGCACACATATAGGAAACTACAAATTAGAAAGAAAGATTGAACTCATATTTAGAAAGAGATAGTGAACAGGAAACCCTGATGACCACCCCCCCACAATACTGATATCAGATGTCCCCAATATTAAGACTGTGTACACATGCATTTGTATTCAAATTCTTACCAAGAAGTGATACTGCATTTTCCATGCTTGTACGGAGCAACATTCCAGCTTCCTTGACAACAGAAGGATCAGCTTCAAGGACAAGTTCATCGTGAACCTGAAGACAAAAGATTCTGGCATCAAATGAATTCAAAGGTAAATCTAAATGTCATGAAAAGCTTATTGGGTTTAATTGTTAGAAAGATTAACAAAGTCCTGAAGAGCAGACCAAGCCTCAGTGGCAATTTTCAATGCCCAGATATTGTTAGTTCTTTCTCTAATTCTCTTGGATGAACTTGAAGAAAATTTTAAGATTAGCCCACCTTAACATGCATGAGTATGAATTTCAACTCAAGCAAATAATTATAATAATCATGTTTGAGATTTAGCCAAGGTAATATTTTAAATTTTTGGGTGGATATTGGTCAATAGACATACTGATAAGTGATAACTACCTGTAGGACGATTCGGCATCTCCCTTTAAGCATGTCAAAGTTTTCAGGCAATGCAGAATTAGATCTAGACTTTGGAATATCCTTGACAATTGCAGAGTGGACACTTATCATTGCTATTTTGATAATATCAGAGGCAGACCCCTTAAAAACAGCATTAAGCGTAGTAAGTATTTTGCAACAAGGAAAAAAATAAATAATAATTACACAAAGGAATAGGGGGAGAATATGGAAGTAGGGAACAAAAGATACCTGACAGATTGAATTCACAGCCTGCCGCTGAGCTTTAGATTTTTCTTTACTGTTTCCAAATTTGATTTTTGACAAGAAACGCTTTCGTCCATTAAGGGTCTCCACATAACTGCTCCACAAAATTAATAAAAGTCCATAAAACCCTGACACCTTAGTTATGGCATTTGAACAAGGATTATGGCTTCAGTTGCTTAAACTAAATGACCTTAATGCAGATAAGCATCTAATAGAACAACACAACCTCAACTATTAAAAACAAAAAACCTCCCTTAGTGCTGGATAATGATCTATTTTTATATGGGGAACTCTCAGTTCTATGTTTTAGCTGAAACTGTAATCTCATTATTTAGAATCAGGAATCTACTAGATTGTAGAAATACTGAAATTATAGTAAAAAACCAGTACTACATAAGAAATCACAAATGCTTGTTCAATGAAAGGCAGAAACTTGATAATCTGGTGAAGGGAGTTAATGAACTCGATATGCCTAAGGTTAGTAAGAAACTAGTGACCTCAAGAACAACTTGTTTGATTCTCAGTAAAGCAAGGATGAATTCTTTTCTGAATTGTTAAAGGTCTGTAAAGATATAGCAAAACAATTAGCAATATGTACTCACCCTTTCTCACGACAGATAGAAACTGCTTCTTGTAGCCAGGAAGCAACACCGGGAAAAGAGCCTTTGAAGCTTTGAATTTTTTCAATAGCTTCATCTGAACTGCAGCCCAATTGTTCAGCAAGAGATTTAGATCCCATTCCATACAGAATGCCATAAACCAACCTCTTAGTTTGGTCTCGCTCTTTTGAGCTCACAATAGACTCTGATTTCCCTGTCCACCTTGCTGCAATCATGGTGAAAACATCACCATGGGGATTACTTAGGAGCTCAATCAAAGAGGAATCTTTAGAGAAATGGGCCATAAGTCTCAGTTCAATCTGAGAGTAGTCTGCTGTTAGAAATAGCCAGTTCTCCTGAAAAATGACAAAAAAAATTACAAAGAGGTATATCACAGTATAGCCAATGATAGTTATTACCAAAACTCAAACAGATACATGCAATCTACTAGTCTTTGATTTCAAAATCTAAAACATGATACCTGAGTAGGCACAAAGAAGTCACGAGCATTGATCTTGTAATGGTCAGCATCTGACTCACCATCAGCTTTATCATTGTTATTCATCTTGAAATCAATCATATGTTCAACACACTACCAGGAAAAGTATATGGTAGTAAGATTAATCTGTGCTTGTAAGAAAAAAGCTATCTAGCAGTGGAATTTAGTGTACAACAAAAACTGGTGGCAGTAATGAACCTGGAGATTCGGTTCCTCCATTGAAAGCCGTCCTGTACCTGTTGATGTCTGCAGCCAATGACCATGCAGTGTATACCTCTGTGTCCTCATAGATAGCCTAGCAAGTGAACAAATTGAACCCAATGTACAATTCAAGAGTTTTGCCAGTGTTCTGTGCTCTTTGATAACAGGAATAATAGGATGCTCATCCCTGAAAGTGAACAAATGTTTTCATACAGTGGCATCAAGTCCATGCAAAGGAAGGGAAGCAAAAAAGTATATTCATCATAATCAGCATAAACGACAGTATGCAATAATCCTACAGAGCTGAAAAAGAACAAGGATTCATGCATCTACCCCAGATTATGAAGCAGTGCTCAACTTGACTTGACAAGAACACAAAACTGCCATTTCCAGCTTTCCCTTAAACTATAAGGAAGAAATGTAGTGCCAGAAAACAGCAACCTGGGTGAATAGTTTCAAGTCTCTTGGCAAGTAATTTTACATCAATGGAAAATGCATGATTATATAGACAGCAAGGCAATTGATACACGTGAGTACCTTAGCAAATCCAAACAATGTTTATCAGTGCTGGGGTGTTGTTTCCCTTTGTCATCACTGTTTGGAACAGGAAGCTTTAAGTGGTTATAAAGTACATTTGCGATGTCTGCAGGAGTATTCAATGAAAAGTTCATGCCAGCCAGCATGTAAGCTTCCCTCTCCAAACACTTTAGCTTTCTTCTCACGATTTCCCGAGCTCGTAGGCAGCCTTCCATGTCAACACCAATTCCCCACAGCTCCATATCTGAAAGAATATCAACCTAAGAAAGAAACAATAAAAATTAAGAATGAGATAAAACAGAAACCATTAATTGACTTCTACGGAGTGAGTAACAAGTTATCAGAAAGAAAATCAAAAACTTGCTACTGGGGAATTTTATTTTCTCCTCTACTTGATTTTGTAGGGATATTCTTGGTACAAAAGGATAAACTAATTAAATTGAAAGAGACCTCATTCAATTTCTGTAACTATTGATACATGAACTTCATTAAATAATTATATCATGGCTATAAGAATCAAAACTAAAATAAGGCACACATACACACCCAACATGGAAAGTGGAACTCAAGATATATTGCTGCTTTCAGCAAGAGAAAATTTCATTAGCCCTAAAAAATTTAAAAAAAAATAAAAAAAAAGAAGGCTAAACGGAAGCAAACAATATGCTATAATTGGACAAAATATGTTAGGACAAAATAAAACAGAAATGAAGCTTAGGAAAGCAATTTGACACACTTATGTTATAACTAATAATGGAATCACAATTCCAATCATTGACTCCTTACCATGTCTGGCACATTCATTCTATACAATATCACTACACGGAATAAGGAATCATTCCATTTCCTTTACTTTGCTACACAGAAGGAACAGTGATCCAATGGACAAGGAACCAAAATATATTTTCCTAGTATCAGATATCCTTTGATTAATTTCTCCATTCCTATCAAAATTTCATCCATTCCCACTTTTTACAATTCCAATGTATCAAACAGGGCCTAGGGGTTTAAACTATAGAAAGTCAGGACAAAAAAAAGCTCTATGTGTTTAACACCATCCTTAATTGTTGGAGGGAAAAACCACAGGAAAAAGAGTAAGAATAGTATCTGCTAACATATACTCAATAACCAGTGAGTGAACTTGAATGGTCACAGGCAAACTAATTGTCGGCTAGTCATCAAAGAGTTTTGCAATCACATACGGAGTACTAAATTATGACACCTAAGATCAGATGTAGCTCAGCATACCAATGGCATCTCCACAGCTGTAAGAGGCTTAAGAAGACCTTCAGATATTAGTAGTTTCCAAAGAACCAAACACAAGGCCCGTGTTTGTGCAACTCGGCGGCAACAACCATTATGAGCAGCTTTTCGCATTTGGTTCTTCCATCTACCATTCTGGTTAGCAGATGCAGCAGCCTCACTTGATAACCTCTTCTTGACTTCCTGTACATAAATTTTAACCAAAGAGATCAAATATATGGATAAATCCAAAAAAAAAAAAAAAAAAAAAAACACGGCCTACTCATATTTCTATCCAGTGGCTCAATTACTAGCAAAGCAGCAAGTTTTTTTAGGGTCTAAAGCTATGAGCACTTGGCAGACAGAGGGCACTCATTTCATGTGCACAAAGGCTGTGTTATATCCAATGTGGCTCCCTAACTTCACGGAAGCACTATTTGAAGCTCTATATTTGTAAACAAGGAGCACACATTGAACATCATGGAGATTCAATCCCAAATGGAGTCCACCAACTCAACTCTAGATTTAATAGGAGCCAAATGTGACTACCAGATACCTAGGGATCATGGTACCAAATTATGCAGATTCCTTCTCGTGCATTTTAAATATGTGCAGTCTACAATCAGAAAACTTTGTAACTAGATGTATGAAATTACCTTCTCTAGACTAAGACTAGAACCCTTCTCCTCATCAGGCCAAAGAATCCATGCCACAATGCAAAGATCAAATGCATCTTGTAAGTGGACAGGAGACAAAATATAATACCCTTCATTTAGATTCAAACCCTCAGCTTTGGCCACAGCATTCACTGAACCAAATCTCAGAATTGAAACAGCAGGGCACTCAAGCACCTGAATCTGTTTTTTCAAGTTCCAAGTGAACTTTTTTACATTGTTTTTCCCCATTATAGTTCTAATTCTATCCCATCGTTGTAACGCCATCTCCCATTGATGCTTTGGTGATAGAGCATCATTATCACCAAAAACATTGGACAGCAGAAGATTTTTTTTGCTGTTTGACCAAAATAAATCTTTGGGAAAATTGACATAATACACAGGAGAATTTTGCCAACAGATTGCTATGCCATGAATTTCAAAAGGAACATTGGTGCTCAGTTCAGATCTTTTGTTGAAGTGGATATCAAAATAGAATTCTCCAGCAGCGTCCCAGAGATCCAAGAAAGTATCAAATCCCCCAGGACTCCTAACTGCATTAACTGGACCGCTCTCCAGTGCATTCTTGTCATTTCTGGTACTAGTTCCATCCCTGTCATGCAGCTTCTGCACCATATGACCAATATCCTCACCATAGGCTTTTTCTTCATTGCTATTGAACTGAAGAGGAAGAGTAGTGCTTGTTTCATTTTCAGAATTGATACTTCTATACCCTTCTGCAGCTGAAACAGGCTCACCTGCCTCACCATAAGCAATATTATATTGTATAGAAAATCTACCTTTAGAATTTTCTTCTCCTGCTGCTGAAATAACCCTATTTATCTTCTCATTTCCTTCGTTGGCTGATGTCGAAACTACATGGTTTATATGCTCCGGATGAACAAAACTGCTAGTTGACTTTTCGTCAGAAGAGGTGCTTGATTGTTTCCTATCAGCATTTCCTGCAGCAGTTGACAGAAGAGGTCGAGAAAGCGGTGCCACATCAAGTCCAAGTGACTTGAAAGCTGAGAATGCAGCAATTCTTGCCTCTTCAGCTTTCTCAAGAACAATCTTGCGCGCACCATTTTTAATCTTTTTGGCAACTCCCAATTGCATCCTCCGCTGTACAGATCCTTTCAATAGGAAGGCAATTTTAGCAGGTTAGAGATCACTCGCTGATAGTGATTGAAAACCATAGATAGATGAGATGGAAGTAAGAGAATGCTGTAAGCATCTTGAACCTTGATGTACTAATGCTCATAGTATTGGGGACATGAAGTATAGATGAGTATGGGTAAAGAGCTATACATCTATAGATATTAACAATAGTTCCAGAATACGAGGAAAGTGAAAAAAAAAAAAAAAAAAAAAAAAAATCAACAAAGAGAAAAGATTAACTTAGAGATGTCTTGCGAGCATCTCACAGAGACTACCTTGTTCAGACCATGACGAAGATTCAAAAAGTGCTTTCACAATTTCAGGAAGTGATGCTTCTGCAATTGCTTGAGGAGTCCGCAAACCAGATTTGTAAAGTGCTCTAGCTCGGGAACCCTAGTAAGCTTTGATTATTGTAATTACTTTTGAGGGGAAAAAAAAAACTATAGGAATATGTATTTGTGTGTATGTACTTATTTATTTATTTATATGCAAGGCTAGAATTTTAATAACCTTAACATAAGGTATGGTAGTGAGCTCCACAATCTCTGCCCTGACTCCAAAGGAAACACGATTTTGGAATTTGGCAACTAAGCCTTCAAGGTCCTGCCAACCAAGCCTTTCACAAAAGACAGCCACCATAGATGCAAACCTCCCAGCACTTTCTTGCAGTCCCTGAACCATGCCCCTAGTCACTTTGAAAGCATTGCAAACCTCCGGAACAGGCACTTCCTTCATTCCAACATAATAGCAATTTAGGCATAAAAATTAAGAGAGACAAAATCTCAACATAGGGAAGCAACTCTAAAATATCTTAAGAGTACTTTCTAAACCACTGGACAAGGAGGATACTGAATCCAGGTGTTTGAGATAGCAATCAAGGGTCAAGGGACCCAGAAGAAAACCAATTAAACTCAACCTCAAGCGTAAAAGCCCAAAAAAACAAAGAAACTAGAGACCAAGATATCCCACCTGTACAAGTCTTGTTAGTATTAGAGCCACAAAAAACCTCCTAGACACCCGTAGCACTTGTTCATCTGAAAGCACGCTATGATTTGAAACCCCAGATTTGCACTCAAGCTTTACCTGCAATCCCTTATTACCCTCCCTTGATCTATTGAAGCTGCGAACTGGAGCAGCTCCATGAGCCATCCGCATCAAAAAGGGTTCTTGAACACCAACTCGATTGCCAACAGACTGTGCATCATAAATATAGGGAAGCATATGTTCAATGCAGCAATACAATATAACTGTTCCTATCTTCTCAAACTACTCTATAATAATTAACCAAGAAGACACTTCAGCCATGCTCTGTTAATAGAACAGCATAAAGCATATGAACTAAACCTTCACTGTAAGAAATTTACAGTTCCTACCAGGCAAGATGTCATAGGTCTAAATCATATATATAGTACACAAAATAAAATCATAATGCATATAAGCATTAAACATTTCCACTTATCATGGGCACTATATGACAAAAATCAAATGTATGAACGTATAATTTCACAGTTTAGACCAAATAATTTTGAGCAATAAGTCTAAATCATATATAGTACAGAAAATAAAATCATAATGCATATAATCATAAAACATTTCCACTTATCATAGGCACTATATGACAAAAATCAAACGGATGAACATATAATTTCACATTTTAGACCAAATAGTTTTATGAGCAATACACACAAACTACTGCAAGTAAAAACCACTTATCAAACTTTAGAAGCCTTGGGAATTAAGATTTTTACCTGATCTAAAGTAGGCAATTCCATGAACCTTGAATAATACAAATCCCAATCCGGTTCAACCTCAAGATTAATGGGTGTGACTAAGTAAACCAGATGCAGATCAGATGCAAGTACAAAACCTTCTCTTGCCCTCAACAGATCATCCAATACAACCTAGGAAAGACAAGATAAGCAAGACCAAGTACAACTATTATTTTAGTTGCTACAGAAGTTCAACCATGTCAATAAGTAAAATACATTATGGCAGCACCGCAGCAGGTAATGTCAACAATCCAAGAGAAAGCAAAAGAAATTCTTCAAAGAGCATAAAATCATAGCAGTGTGAGACATTTACAAGTGATTCTTCTGGAGAGAGACAACTACCAAAAGATGCTCGACCGAGAGGTGTGGTAGTGTATAATTTTGTATCATCACTCCATTCAAGAAATTTCCTGTGGCATAACCATCGAAGAGAATCTTGTGCTGATTTTACCACATCTTCAAATGGTCTTGTTGAATTAAGAAGGGTACATCTAACATATCGGTGAATATCATTAGCGGTCTGAACAATGCCACCAGCAACAACCTCTAATATTGCATGGATCATTCCATTCTTATCATCTGACAGACAAGAATGCAATGGTGGGCAGCTGTCATTTATGAGTCTCAGTATTCTTTTTATTTCCTCTGGTTTGCAAATCAGCACCTAATTCAACAAAGACACAGCACATTTATATAGCAACTTTAATAGTGATAAGATTAAAAGAGGCACAAGAATAAATTAAAAAATAGAAAACACTGAAACAATCTAATTGGATAAAACAGCTTTTAGCCCTCCTAACAAGTTGACATATGAAGACTATGACAAGTTATGTAATTCTGCATAATTGATGATTAAAAGCCAACAAGATAAAGGTACACAAAGATAAGGTAAACCTACACTCTCTCCTTTTGTATCAATTCCTGTCCGGCCAGCACGACCAGCCATCTGCCTGTACCTTGTTCCATCAATAAAGTCGCACCCAATACGGGGTTGTCGGAAAATAACTCTCCGGGCAGGGAGGTTAACTCCAGCAGCAAGAGTTGACGTAGCAGTTAAAACTCGTACAAGTCCTTTGCGATAACAACTTTCAACAGTCTCTCTTTCCTCAACCTTGAAAAGGAAAAACTTTGGTTAATATTTCAAAAAGTACTTCATTTGAAGGGTCAGTAAAAAAGACATGTTGGAGGAAACAGAAGACAAAAGCACAAATAACAACTTTGAAAGGCACCAAGACCTTGTGGTCTAGTGGCACCAAGTTGTACTCCTATATGGGAGGTTGTGGGTTCAAGCCTGAGTGGAGGCGATATTGGCTCTTTGTGCTTCAATAAGTTGAGAAAGTAGCTATGAACAGATACTGCATTCTAAAAGAGTCAACAGTACTAAAAAAATAAAAAATAAATAAAATAAAAAACAAAAAAAAAGAAAACTTTGAAAGGCAAAGCCAAGGGAAGACAGGATATAACACTAAACAAATCATGCTACCATAAGTCCAGCATGGTGGTAGGCAACACCAGCTGGAAGAGTCTCTTCTAGTATAGGATCCAAGCCTGCAGGAGATCTTCGCAGGGCATCAATGGCAGAATCAATATCAAACAATTCAGTCTGGTTGTTGTGAGGGCTGATTGAGAATTTCTTCAAGTACTTTGCAACATGCCTAGCAGTTGATTCACATCCTTTTCGACTGGAACAAAAAATTAGCACGGAATGACCATCTTGAACAACCTGATATAATCCAATTATCCAAATTTGTTAGGGCTTAAAATCTTTGCTAATAGAATTTTAATAAAGTGAGAGCCAACCTCATTGCACAGCTCAACAATATGATCTGGATCTTTGCCACCAAGCTCAGCAGCTTTTGACATTGTCCTTACAATTTCCATCTTTCTGTTATAAATTGTGTTACCTACTTTAATGTACTCCTCTAATGGAACAGGGCGGAAATCTGTTTGGTACAAAGCTGCCTGTAAGAAGCAAATTAGACAAAAAGAATTATCGGATGACATGAACCTTGAGAGCCAATTTCCAGATTCTACCAATCACTTCTATATAAAAATTTAATCCTAGGCTAACATTTTAAATTGGTAGTCATATGCATGGGCATCATACGAGAGGCATGATTTTGAACTTTTAATGAAAATTGGGTAAACTCAGAAGGGTTTGCAGAGATGTGACAGTGGCATTCATATTCCTTTCACCTAAAATTATTGGATTTCAATTTTCAAATGAGCCTGCAAAAAGACTGTAATGGAGAATTAGCCCAGCATCAATTCAAGAATACAATTCCATATGAACTTAAAATGGTTACAGATTGCCTCTGTGTTCATAAGCAATCAAACAGTGCTTTGGCATTCAAAAGATAATTTCAGGAGAAAGTAATACAGTTTCAACAAAAGAAGAAAAATCACAGGTATGCTCCAATATTTCATTGCAGGTATAACTAAATTGTGCAAAGCTCTCAAGGGAATTTCAGAAACACATACAGAGCTTTGGCAATCAACAAGCAAATAAAGATATAAATGCACCCCAACCTTTAATTGGAAAAGCTAACCGTCAAATAAATAAATAAATAATATATTAATATAGTAAACAAAAGGAGTCACCACACTTTTTATTTAATCTACACTATCTATCGCATATTTTGTGATTCCGCTAAGACAAGTAAATGTTTACCCATAACTCCACAGCTACCTTAGTTGTTGTGAATTGCTATATCCATAATAATATACTCCGTATTAATAATACATAAACATTTGGCATATTTATAGAGGAATCCAAACCCTTGAAATCAAGAATATTGTAGAATGTAATTCTCCTAAGACACTTTGAAGCTGATCTTTGGTTTACTACCAGAAATAAAGATCGTCTTACTCACATCAAGCCAATCAGCGACTGCAGCCACATTTGGCAAAGTTGCACTCATTCCAACAATTTGAAGACCATGAGCAGGGTCAGCTTTCCCGCTGCTCATACCTGAACTTTCTCCACTGGATGATTCTGTGTTGCCTTCACCAGCTGCATACCGAAGCTTTGTCAGCAATAGCTCCAGTAAATAACCTCTGCTCCGATCACCAACCTATTATGAAGGTGCATACACATTTAGCAGTAAAACAGAAAATATCATCGCAATTGCACAGCTACAAGAGCATGTAGATGATTAATTAGGGTATTCTGTTGGTGCTGCTGTTAAAAGTCATATACTCTGTATATTAAACAAACAAACAAAAAAAAAAAAGAATCTTGTTGCTTATAAGAGAGAAGAAGAAAATGGCGATAAGCTATTGAAAAGTGAAACTGTGCAGTATGTTTCAAAAAAAAAAAAAAAAGTAAATACCATATGCAGTTCATCAATCACAATTATACCAAGCTCTGAAAGACGACCCTCTTCTAGCAGTCTATTAACTAAGGAGTTTGCTTTTTCAATTGTACAAACAGCAACAGATGTGTCCTTTGGAAGGGCTCCACCGCCTTGATTTCCATAATAACTGCGTACCTGCTTCCCAAGTGGTTCTAAAAGGACCTCTAGGTGATCTGCCTGTATGTGTAATTTCAACATAAGTCAAAATGTAAGTAACATATGCAAGAGAACTAAAACATTTTAAAGATGAAAGAACTGCACCTTTTCTGCACAGATGGATACATATGGCAGTACAAGGATTGCCATTTTTCCCTTTGATAAGATTCGCCGTAACATTAAAATTTCAGCAACAAAGCTTTTACCAGCACTACAGGAATTAAAGCAATCCAAGTCAATAACAATAATTAGATTCACTAAACTTCTTGAAGAGTTCACCTTGCTGAAATCTGATGTATCAACATATGGAGAATAGAGGGAAATGTGTAGAAAAATTTATATCAGTTAGGAATGCGGAGAAGATGAACTGGACATGCTATTTCTCCTACAGATGAGAGAAAATAACATCTTGGAAAATTTACCAGAGGAATTTGGCAACAGGAAAATAAAATGTTCCAATACATTTTTATAGTGTACGTCTTCTTTCAAAATGACCACTGTGTATATAAACAATTTCAAGGATAATATAATCATCTAAAAGCTAGGAGATTAAATGATTAATGTTTAATATCAATTTTAGCCCGTTCCAATCTAGTTCTAGAAATTTGCCCATACTCATGCAAATTGAGATTGGGGTTAGAAAGAACAATAACGAATAACTCATTTAGGAGGTATAGAAGAATTTGTTACTGAGAATGGGGAAGCTAGTCTTCATCTGAAATATAAAAGTGAATAAGCATAAGGTGAGTGATGAGTGTTGCTCAAAAAAGTGACTAAAATATCATAATTTATGAGCATTTATTCTTCTTCTCTCTTTCATTATATGTTATAACACTAGGGTTGACCACTAAATTCTGTATCTGCAAATCTTTCTCTCCAACCAATTAATGCACAGATTCATTGAAGACAGATAAACAAGCTAGCAAGGTCTACTTAAGATGCCAGTTTATCCTGTCAATATATTAAAACAAGGATCAATGAGGAATGCAGTAGCTTATTTAAGGTCAGGCAGGAAAGCTTAAAGACAAATAAGATTGACACCACAAGGAAATGTGAAAGCACAGAATTTTCAAAGCTGATATATATACCTTGTAGAGGCACAATAAACCAGATTCCTGTTCTCCAGAACACCATCCACATGCAGGCAATCAACCTGAAAAATGGAGAAATGTTAATTATACTTTTAACATAGGAAAAGAAAAAATAATAATCTTTTGAAGGCTAAAAAGATTCCTTTCTGAAGTCTCAACAGCAGTTAGCAGGTATTACTAATAAAAGCAAACAAATGTCAAGAAGCAAGCTAGAATCCAGTGTCTTTTAACATCAGCAGAAATTTGGCCTTGCAGGTAGCTAAGATATTGTTGAATTTGGAAGATGGAATGGCCTGGCGGGTGGAGAATAACAGCCACCCGCCAGTTAGGCGGAAGCAAAGATGAAGAATCAAGGAATGGGAAATGTATATAAGACTTGAAAGATATAGAAAATATATGATTCTATATTATTTGTGTTTCTAATAAAGAAACATAGTACATATATATATACAGACACATAACTGAAAGTACCTATCCATAAACTGACACCTATTCATAAACAGACACAACCCTATAGATAAACCTAACTCTTTATTTTTCAACACTCCTCCTCAAGCTGGAACATCTGAAAGTTCCAAGCTTGGATTAAAACATACACTCTACCCTACTTTGAATTACAAATGAAGATTAAAAGCAGCTAGAGAATAACAGTGTTGGATTGCTTCGGAGGGACATTGCTATACACAACCCTTGGGAATGAAGGCACCATGGGCAAAGCTTGTCACAAACAACCTTGGGAATGAAGGCACCAAGGGTGAAGATTAACGCGAACACCCTCACAGCAACATAAGCACTCTAGGATTTGCCAATCAACAATCTTCGTCAAGAACAGCAGAGCAAACAAATCATTAGCAGCAAAGGGGATGTAGTAGAGCCCATAGTAATGACAAATACACCCAAAGAATAAAGTATGAATACCGGAAACACCACATGGTTGTTGTTTACACCCTCTTATAGGATAAGTGAATATCAGAAAGGGCTTCCGGAAATAAAAAAGATACCAAACTTGAAAACCCTAGGGAATAAATATGGTATACCGAAAATAAAGAAACAAATACGGTTATACCAAAACACCCCGGAAAGAAGTTTGGCCAACAAACCCAAAAAGCCTTCAAACTTCACCAAAAGGTCCAAAGGGCAAAACAACAATCTGTAAAACTTTCACCAGAAAAATACATCACAAGGAAAAATACACAAATGGAGTCGCAGAGGACCGGCGAGAATGTCTGGAAAGTTTCGCCGGAAAATACTGCCGGAGGAGGCCACACGCGCCAGCACGTGAGTCGGAAGTCCGACGATGGTGGCGGCGCGTGGAGATGGGTTGAGTAACACCAATTTGACAAAAGACTCACCAAAAGCAAGTAATTTGAAAAATTAGGGTTTCACGTGAACAGTAACATATGTGTACTACTGTTCATGCGACTGAAAAAATGCAATTTTGATGTTTGAAATACCCTAGGAAAGTAGGCTCTGATACCATGTTGAATTTGGAAGATGGAATGGCCTGGCGGGTGGAGAATAACAGCCACCCGCCAGTTAGGCGGAAGCAAAGATGAAGAATCAAGGAATGGAAAATGTATATAAGACTTGAAAGATATAGAAAATATGTGATTCTATATTATCTGTGTTTCTAATAAAGAAACATAGTACATATATATATACAGATGTGTTTCTAATAAAGAAACATAGTACATATATATATACAGACACATAACTGAAAGTACCTATCCATAAACTGACACATACAGACACATAACTGAAAGTACCTATCCATAAACTGACACCTATTCATAAACAGACACAACCCTATAGATAAACCTAACTCTTTATTTTTCAACAGATATAACCATATGCAATAGCTGCTTACTGGAATTTAACATACACACACCCACAAAAATGCATGGTTGAAATAAAGTTGTTCATTATGAAAGACTAAGACAATCATGCATGTTTAGAATAACTTAATGGTAGTGACTAGTGAAGCAATCAATGATGCCCACTTTTTTTTGGTCTCATATCTCCTACACAAAGGCACATTCAAATGGTAAACTCAGTCCAATAGATGACGATGTAGGCTGGACTTGGGCATCTAATCAGTGGAAAATTATCAAAATAGTGAGAAGCATGGCCAGAATCACTATGATATTCTTTTTCCTTGGTTGGGGAGGAATTCTTGAAAAGTTCTGGATTAATGTACTTCTTTTAACTATGGGGAGGATAATGGCCCCCTCAAGCCATATACCGGTGCCAACTCAAACATGCCACCAAAAAAAAAAAAAGGAATCTAGTGATCCCCTTCAATCTAGTTTCCAATTAACAACAAAAAAATATAGACTTTAATCCCCACACCTATGACCTAACCATATACACCTGACTTTCATAACCTTTGTAGTGTTGGAAATTATATATTCCCAAAAGTGTAGAACAGTACCTGCCATGTATACAATTTTGATATACCCTTCTTCTTGTATACATTACATATTTCAGGTGGAAGCCAATTGCTAAGATCTAAACGATCCTTTTGCAGGGCAAAACTTGAAGGAGTATCATCTTGACTTGATTCAGAAATAGCTTTGATATCACCTGATCTCTCGGTTGGTGTATTAAACATTGGGCTACCATTGTCTTGCACAAAGACTTCCACTTTACTTTTAGAAGCAGCATATTTTGAGGTGCCAACATTTTCCTCATGTGAAGATCCATTTACTTGAGCTTCATTGCAGGTGCTGTGAACATATTGATTAGCTGCAGAAACATGCTGGGCTTGCTGCCCACTGAGAATCTGGCAATTCTTACTTTGAGAAAAAAATTTGTCCTCTAAAGCAAAGTCAAAATGCTTTACAGGCAATGGAGAGACTTCTTTATCCAATTCCTTACCAATCTTCCTTATTGGCACAATAGCAGGAACCATTCCCACACCAGAAACTTTATCTGCAATTCCTTCAATTAATTTGTTTGATTTATTGCCACATCCTCCATTTTTTAGATTGTTGGAACTAAGTATCTCATGCCGGGTATTCAAAGCTTCAGTTTCTTTAGTAACTTGGTAAGCAACTTTCTTATTTCCAGCAAATAACCCATCAGCAACTTCAATTGCTTCATTCCAGAAAGTTTCTCCCGGTGAAAATATAGAGGTCCTATGTCCTGATGATGGAGTACCAGCCACATGTTTTGTAGCAGACAAACCAGGTGTTAGAGACTCAGTTGCTTCAGCAACAGGAACATTATTACATTTTCTCAAGCTTATTTGAGGTTCAGCAAGTCTATCCACATTCACCTACAATGGCATGTAAAAATTCAAATGCAGATATAAATGTTAATAAACAGAAAATATGAATATTTGAAAATGATGTTTGTGTAATCTACCTCACTGGAACGCACAATTGCATATGCAGACTTAGCAGCCACATTATTACAGGTATCTTCAAGATACTTATTAGGGGAGCTAGCTGCATTGTCCTCAACAGAAGAGTGGCTCCCATCAGCAGTAAAGGGCCTCCTTCCCTTTGATGTCATAACATCCAGATCACAAGTAGATGGGCTAGCATGCCTTTTATTAGGATGCACATTTTGCTGTAATGGTAAACTTTCACTAGGTGGTACTTCACTGTGTGATGGACCAAAGAAAGAAAAAAAAAAAAAAAAGATATCATTTAACATATAGAACAGAAAGAATATATAATGCTCCTATCATGCTGAAGAAAAAAAAAAAATTTCTCATGTTGTGAATTTAATCTCAGTGTCACTGGTTGTGTATATAAATAAAGTACCTGCAGTATAATGACAAGAAATCACTAGCAAATTGTTTAAGCTCTAAATTTTCCTGAACTCCTGTCGACTCCAAGGAATCTTTAGGAAGCTCTCTAGCTGCAAAGCCTGTATTGGATAACACTTCAAATTTCTGCCCTTCACCAGTAGTTTCAAAACCTTGAGAATGTGCTTGCCTTGAAGAAACAGCCACTTCCTTTCCATGTTTGGAAATTAGCCCTAGATCTAATGTCAAATTTCTCTTAACGGCTGAACCACCTGCCTCGTGCAAAGGCGTACTATTGTCCTTAGAATTGACTAGATAACTCTCCAGGGAGCCTTTGGTGCCTGGAGACCCTTCAATCGAAATCTTCGCATCCTTATTGACTCTCGGAGATTTCAAAGCAGGTGATTCAAATTTCCTCTTCTTCTTTGATGCAAAGAACTAACAAAACCAACAAAGAACACGGGCAAAACAATGCCATAAGTTCGAAATATGATTATTGAGTATTATTTACACCTGGCATTGGAACGAATTGAGACACACAGATATAATTGAATAATTCTAAAGAAATGAAAATTGTGGAACTTTTTAGGGTTTGAAATCAGAGAATTGTGGATAGCATTTCCAATTTTACAGTGTGTGTATGTGTCAGGGAGAGGTTACCTGGTCAATCCGAGCTCGAGGAGCATCAGAAGCCATAACAACACTGAACTGAGTTGAGGCTTCAGATATGCGGGTCGAATGAAACGCCCCGTCTCTTCGTCGATTCGGAGTTTCAGAGAACACTTTTAAATCCTTCAGGAAGACCACCAAGAAGGCGGGCCGGGGAGGGGGGGAAAGAGAAGGCACTGCCGCACTGGTTTCAAATTTTCAGTTCAGAGAACTTTCTCGTTATTGCAATTCCATCCTTCAAGTTCCGAGTTTATAAACATTGACCTTGCACCATCAAAGCTAATTAACGGCAAATTATGCTGTGGACCCAGGTCCACCTTGCGGATCTGGGTCCAAAACTACGTCGTTTTTTTTTTAGTAAACATATTGCTGAATATAGAGTTGTCCAAAAATGTGTAAATGTAGAGGTTTCAAAGTGTGAATGTAGAGTATAGAAATCGTGAATGTAGATTTATGATTGTGTAAATGTAGAGTTGCCCAGAAATGTGTGAATGTGGAGGTTTCAAATTGTGAATATAGAGTATAGAAATCGTGAATGTAGAGTTATGCATGTGTGAATCTGTAATAGAGTTAAGAAGTTATAGCAACTTGTATCCCTGTAATGTGTGAATGTGGAGTTCTCAAGTTGTGAATATGGAGTATAGGACCTGTGAATATAGAGTTTTGAATGTGTGAATACATAACAGTGATAATATAGTTACTAAACATATAATCCTGTAATGTGTGAATGTGGAGTTTACAAATTGTGAATGTAGAGTATAGTGTATGTGAATGTAGACCCAAGTCCACCTTGCAAGGTGGACTTGGGTCCACGGCATAACAACCCGTGAATTCCCAAACTACAGTGTTTGGTTGGAGGGAATTGCAATTCCGCAGAATTGCAATTCCCTCCAAATGATGAATTGCAATTCGGTGGAGAGGAGGGGCAATTTGTTGGTGTAAAGACAATTTTGCCCCTCCTCTCATACCCTTTGTCTTTTTTTTTTTCTTTTTTAAATTGAAAGAATTATTATTATTATTTTTGAAATAATAATTATTATTATTATTATTTTGAAATAATAATAATAATAGTAATTATTATTATTATTATTATTATTTAAAAGAATTATTATTATTATTATACTTATTATTGTTATTATCTGAAAGAATTATTATTATTATTTTTTTGAAAGAATTATTATTATTATTACTACTACTAGTATTTTCGCCCGTGCGTTGCACGGAATGAATTTGTTATAATATTTTAAGAATATCTAGATTGATATACAATTAGATAAATTATAACATCGAATATTATATAGCGTAATTGATGAAATTGGTTGGATTGGTTATGTTTTATGATATTTTCTTTACTTGAATTAGAGAAAATAATTGTCCAATTACCCGTGCTGAATAAAATTTTTTATTATTTATTTAGATAATAAAATTATTTTAAAAATTTAATTTTGAACATGTACATTTATTTGATTATAAGATTAGTGCAAAAGTATCACTCAATTAATTGAATAATATATGACTTATTTATTTACAATTATCTTAAAAATTAAAAAGATCGATATTTAATATAACTTAAGTAATTATATTATTATTACAAAAATAAATATGAAAAAATGAGAAATAATTTAACTTTAATTATTACGGAGTATAAAAATAAATTCAACGACCAATATTTAGCTTAATTGCCATAATAATTATTAGGCAATTATTATTAGTCAATTACTAATTATTTTTCGTTAACAGGAATATCAATTCGTATATACAAAAATTATTATTATTATATATTAAATATAAATATTAATAATAGATTCCCGTGTAATATTCATTTCCTTTTCGTTCATAAAAATTTAATATTAATTTTTATATGATTACTGATTAGAAAGTAATATAATTACAAAAATATAATTGTTGAATATATTTTCAGTGAAATATTAATAAATTTGTTATGTGTTTCTTTCTAAATAATTAATATAAATATAATTATAATTATAATATAATTGTCGATTATATTTCCAGTGAAAATGAATATATTCATTTCCGTTTTCCTTCATAAAAAGAATAAATATTCATTTCCATTTCTTTTTCCTTCATAATTTTTTCCTAATATTTCAGTTGGTGGTTACTAATTTTTGCATAGGGAAAGCTGTGTTATATTTATAGTGAATTTTTATTATTAATCTCCTTTTTCATTTGGCTTGATTCCGGTGCCAATTAGTAACATTAGTAAACATAATATTAATAACATATTTCTGTGTGTAATATTTATTTCCTTTTTCATTCATAAAAAAATTTGATATTCATTTCCATATAATTAATAAGTAATATAATTATAAAAATATAATTGCCAATTATATTTCCAATGAAATATTAATATATTCATTTTCTTTTTTCCTTCATAAATATTAATATGATTAATATAATTATAATAATGTAATTTTCGAAATAAATTCATTTCCTTTTTCGTTCAATTTTCAATCAAATATAAATATTAATTTACTTTTTCAAATGGCCTAAATTCCGTGCCGTTTAATTTTTAGTTAAATATTTTTGTAATGTTTTTTTTTGAACTATAATTTCACCTCTGAACATGTATGAATAAACGAATAAAACAACTGTGTTTTCAAAGTAATGTAAAACCATGAAATGTTAAGATTTAAACAAAACATAACTGTGTAGGATTTCAACAGGAAAATATTTTATTAATTGCTTCTCAACTTTCACATCTCTTAACAGATCAACTATCATTTGCATCACATTGCTTCTTAGGATCCATTATTATTATTATTATTACTAGTATATAACCCGTGCGTTGCACGGAATGGATTTGCTATAATATTTGGATCAATATACAATTATATATATTATAACATCGAATATTATATAGCGCAATTGATGAAAATGATTGGATCGATTATGTTTTCTGATGTTTTTCTTTGAATTAGAACAAATAATTGTCCAATTATCCGGGCGTGGATAAATTTTTTTTATTATATATTGAGATAATAAAAATAAAGATGAAATTATAAAAAATTTCTAATATTGAACGTGTACATTTATTTGATTATAAGATTAGTACAAAAATATTACTCAATTAATTGAATAATATATGACTTGTTTGTCTAAAATTATCTTAAAAAGATCTATAAGTAATATGACTTATATAATTATATTATTACTAAAATAAATATGAGAAAATGAGAAATAAATTAATTGTAATTATTATAAAAAATAAATTCAATGACCAATGATTAACTTAATTATCATAATAATTATTAGTCAATTATTACTAGTCAATTACACTAATATATGTTATACTTTTATACTTTAAGTATATTCATTTTCCCCATATTGCAATTTTCTTGTTTATATAAAAAACATTATAACCAATAAACATAAACACATAGTAAAGTATGATTATTTAAGAGAAATTAATTTATAATAAATGCCTCTAAATTTTGGGGCNACAGGAATATCAATTCGTATATACAAAAATTATTATTATTATATATTAAATATAAATATTAATAATAGATTCCCGTGTAATATTCATTTCCTTTTCGTTCATAAAAATTTAATATTAATTTTTATATGATTACTGATTAGAAAGTAATATAATTACAAAAATATAATTGTTGAATATATTTTCAGTGAAATATTAATAAATTTGTTATGTGTTTCTTTCTAAATAATTAATATAAATATAATTATAATTATAATATAATTGTCGATTATATTTCCAGTGAAAATGAATATATTCATTTCCGTTTTCCTTCATAAAAAGAATAAATATTCATTTCCATTTCTTTTTCCTTCATAATTTTTTCCTAATATTTCAGTTGGTGGTTACTAATTTTTGCATAGGGAAAGCTGTGTTATATTTATAGTGAATTTTTATTATTAATCTCCTTTTTCATTTGGCTTGATTCCGGTGCCAATTAGTAACATTAGTAAACATAATATTAATAACATATTTCTGTGTGTAATATTTATTTCCTTTTTCATTCATAAAAAAATTTGATATTCATTTCCATATAATTAATAAGTAATATAATTATAAAAATATAATTGCCAATTATATTTCCAATGAAATATTAATATATTCATTTTCTTTTTTCCTTCATAAATATTAATATGATTAATATAATTATAATAATGTAATTTTCGAAATAAATTCATTTCCTTTTTCGTTCAATTTTCAATCAAATATAAATATTAATTTACTTTTTCAAATGGCCTAAATTCCGTGCCGTTTAATTTTTAGTTAAATATTTTTGTAATGTTTTTTTTTGAACTATAATTTCACCTCTGAACATGTATGAATAAACGAATAAAACAACTGTGTTTTCAAAGTAATGTAAAACCATGAAATGTTAAGATTTAAACAAAACATAACTGTGTAGGATTTCAACAGGAAAATATTTTATTAATTGCTTCTCAACTTTCACATCTCTTAACAGATCAACTATCATTTGCATCACATTGCTTCTTAGGATCCATTATTATTATTATTATTACTAGTATATAACCCGTGCGTTGCACGGAATGGATTTGCTATAATATTTGGATCAATATACAATTATATATATTATAACATCGAATATTATATAGCGCAATTGATGAAAATGATTGGATCGATTATGTTTTCTGATGTTTTTCTTTGAATTAGAACAAATAATTGTCCAATTATCCGGGCGTGGATAAATTTTTTTTATTATATATTGAGATAATAAAAATAAAGATGAAATTATAAAAAATTTCTAATATTGAACGTGTACATTTATTTGATTATAAGATTAGTACAAAAATATTACTCAATTAATTGAATAATATATGACTTGTTTGTCTAAAATTATCTTAAAAAGATCTATAAGTAATATGACTTATATAATTATATTATTACTAAAATAAATATGAGAAAATGAGAAATAAATTAATTGTAATTATTATAAAAAATAAATTCAATGACCAATGATTAACTTAATTATCATAATAATTATTAGTCAATTATTACTAGTCAATTACACTAATATATGTTATACTTTTATACTTTAAGTATATTCATTTTCCCCATATTGCAATTTTCTTGTTTATATAAAAAACATTATAACCAATAAACATAAACACATAGTAAAGTATGATTATTTAAGAGAAATTAATTTATAATAAATGCCTCTAAATTTTGGGGCNAAAGAAGAAAGAGTTGGCTCTATTTTCAAAGGTGAAACCCGATCAGGCATTGGAATCGTTGAAGTTTCATCCCACTGCACCTAAAGATAGCAATACATATCACTTTAGGCATCACAAATAAAAATGTATCACCTTTCAAACACAAGGGTATTACATTTAGACATCTCCATTTTGATTCGGGCCACTTGTGGAGATCACGATCTTCAATGCCAACAATAGTTCCAATAAACCCAAAAAAAACCACCACATAACGCTCATAATATTAGTTACTGGTCTAGAATTGATACGAAGAAAAGACACATCACCCTTAACAATGCTAACACATGTGACATACCTCTGCTCAGGAGCTTCTTCCCCTTCAAACCTCATTTTAAATCTCATTCCTATGGAGTAATTGTTTTTTAGAGACTCCAGGTCATATGGAATGATAAATTCAGTTGGGCTTGTCTTGTAATATATTGGTGATATATATAGCACAAAATTTGTGAAACAAAGGATCCTCTCAAACGAAAGTGTAATTTTTTTTTTAGTTCTACTGACTCGGTTACAATTTAGTATCTGTTCATAGCAAAACGAAAGTGTAATTAATTTTAATTGTAATAACAATTGATTGCTAATTTTATTAAAATATATATGGTTGATTAATAAAATCAATGATTTTACTAAAATAATTTTGAGTTTAATTTTGCAAAATGCTCCTGTTTAGATAGAAAAATTATCCAGGCACTTCTGTTTATATATATATATATATATATATATATATATATATATATATATATATATATATATATATTGTAACACCCCAATTTTCATAACCAAATTTCCTTAATTTTTTTCTTTCTTAATTGAAAATTTACTAATACAATAGCGGAAGCATTATATTTAACCAAAAGAAAACGGGTGTTACCGCCACGCTCAGGTATCTCTTCTATACCCAAACGCTAAGGCTAATACTTACAACACTTAAAAACAATAATCCAAATCCAACTTAATTACAATTAGTGAAAATAAACTATACAACCATACAACTTCTCAAATAATAAATCTCCAATAACTCGATTCTTAGTTTCTTCTCAATTTGAATTCATCTCGAATTCCTATCCATGTCACCTGTAAAAATCATTTAACACAAAATATGGGGTGTATCCAAAAATTAGCATAAGCTAAGTAAGTTCCATTTCACCCCGTAAAATATAGGCTTGGGTTTTATTTATCACTTATTTCATGATCTTATATAATAATATACTTTTCAAAAAATAATGTGGATATATCATTTTCCAAAAAATAACATACAACATATTTGTCAAGAGGAGTAAATACTAAGTGGAGAGTCTTTAAGCTCTAAACATAACCACCAATAGGCATCATAAGCCAAACCAAAACCAATAGGCACTACAGGCCAAACTTCCAATTTCATAAATCATAAACCAAATTGGAGGATTCAATCCACACCAATACCAATCAATTAAATTTTCATAATGACCACAATTCCAATGGTAAGTTGTGAGATTTTCCCGGCTCACACTCTTGCACCAAATATTATTATCCTCCAAGACCAAATATGTATATATATAATTTTCAAAAATATAATTTTTTTTCATAATAAATATTTTCACCAATAAAATATATAATTTCTCCAAATACATTTTCTCCACAATAATTCATTGCATAATAATGAATCATTCTTAATTTACGATTGACGGAGTATATAACACCAAAAATTCCAAACCATTATTTACACAACACACGGGTTTGACCCGTCAAAATACATTCTTGATATTTCAAGAATCATCACACACAATATGCAAATGTACTTGTGATCACATGAACATTACAATACACATAACTTTGTAAAACACATAATTTTGATATCATATCATAAAAATATATTTATAAATATTGGAGCAAAATATGTAATTTTAGTCGACATGAAATCTTACCTCAAAAGCCCAAAATTAAACTCTTATCAATACTTAGTAGCACCATAGCCACTTTGATAATGAACCTATAAATTAGTCAAACCTTAATATAATTACTACTAATTAATATTATTATTATTAGTACCATGGCCGAATCATCATCAAACCATCCATAACCTTAATCTTTACCTTCTCATTATTCTAATTTCCTTCAAAATCATTATTATTGCCAATTTCATCATCTATACCAGTATAATACCAAATCTTATCATCATTTCTTTATTTATCCTCATCATTATCCAAGAAAAATTACAACACCAATAGTGCGTTCCACCGTGTTCTTAACATAGTGATAGGGATTAACTGCTAATCAGAGATCAAATCTTAGCGGTAAACTATTATATAAGTATTGTATATAATTGAAGGAATATAATATCTATTAACTATGAAAAATAAATTAATAGATCAGACAATGAAAGATTATATACAGACATAAAAAAAAAAGTAAAGCAATTAGGTATTGTATCTAATTAAAAATGAAAGGTAAGCTTACTTTTGAAGCAATAGAGAAGAGCGTGCGTAGAAAGTAGAAACCGATTAAGAGAGAGGTGAGGAGTTCATTGTAGGAGGCTGGAAAATGGAGTGAATAAATAGGTATAGAATGATGCAGTTCCCTCTTATACTCGTTTTTAGCCAATTAGAGGGAAAGAAAAATGGTGAGTAACGGCTGTGTATTTGCAAGAGAAGGGAGGAAATCATGGAGTAATCTATATTGTATGTATTTATATAGAATGAGTGATTGGTTGTCTTCATAATCATCCAATAAAAAGAAATGGAAAGAAATCAGGGATGTACANCGATTCTTAGTTTCTTCTCAATTTGAATTCATCTCGAATTCCTATCCATGTCACCTGTAAAAATCATTTAACACAAAATATGGGGTGTATCCAAAAATTAGCATAAGCTAAGTAAGTTCCATTTCACCCCGTAAAATATAGGCTTGGGTTTTATTTATCACTTATTTCATGATCTTATATAATAATATACTTTTCAAAAAATAATGTGGATATATCATTTTCCAAAAAATAACATACAACATATTTGTCAAGAGGAGTAAATACTAAGTGGAGAGTCTTTAAGCTCTAAACATAACCACCAATAGGCATCATAAGCCAAACCAAAACCAATAGGCACTACAGGCCAAACTTCCAATTTCATAAATCATAAACCAAATTGGAGGATTCAATCCACACCAATACCAATCAATTAAATTTTCATAATGACCACAATTCCAATGGTAAGTTGTGAGATTTTCCCGGCTCACACTCTTGCACCAAATATTATTATCCTCCAAGACCAAATATGTATATATATAATTTTCAAAAATATAATTTTTTTTCATAATAAATATTTTCACCAATAAAATATATAATTTCTCCAAATACATTTTCTCCACAATAATTCATTGCATAATAATGAATCATTCTTAATTTACGATTGACGGAGTATATAACACCAAAAATTCCAAACCATTATTTACACAACACACGGGTTTGACCCGTCAAAATACATTCTTGATATTTCAAGAATCATCACACACAATATGCAAATGTACTTGTGATCACATGAACATTACAATACACATAACTTTGTAAAACACATAATTTTGATATCATATCATAAAAATATATTTATAAATATTGGAGCAAAATATGTAATTTTAGTCGACATGAAATCTTACCTCAAAAGCCCAAAATTAAACTCTTATCAATACTTAGTAGCACCATAGCCACTTTGATAATGAACCTATAAATTAGTCAAACCTTAATATAATTACTACTAATTAATATTATTATTATTAGTACCATGGCCGAATCATCATCAAACCATCCATAACCTTAATCTTTACCTTCTCATTATTCTAATTTCCTTCAAAATCATTATTATTGCCAATTTCATCATCTATACCAGTATAATACCAAATCTTATCATCATTTCTTTATTTATCCTCATCATTATCCAAGAAAAATTACAACACCAATAGTGCGTTCCACCGTGTTCTTAACATAGTGATAGGGATTAACTGCTAATCAGAGATCAAATCTTAGCGGTAAACTATTATATAAGTATTGTATATAATTGAAGGAATATAATATCTATTAACTATGAAAAATAAATTAATAGATCAGACAATGAAAGATTATATACAGACATAAAAAAAAAAGTAAAGCAATTAGGTATTGTATCTAATTAAAAATGAAAGGTAAGCTTACTTTTGAAGCAATAGAGAAGAGCGTGCGTAGAAAGTAGAAACCGATTAAGAGAGAGGTGAGGAGTTCATTGTAGGAGGCTGGAAAATGGAGTGAATAAATAGGTATAGAATGATGCAGTTCCCTCTTATACTCGTTTTTAGCCAATTAGAGGGAAAGAAAAATGGTGAGTAACGGCTGTGTATTTGCAAGAGAAGGGAGGAAATCATGGAGTAATCTATATTGTATGTATTTATATAGAATGAGTGATTGGTTGTCTTCATAATCATCCAATAAAAAGAAATGGAAAGAAATCAGGGATG